>NW_027115109.1:1955682-1964051 GCF_000696795.3 Halyomorpha halys
TAATGTTTGAAGTACCACCAATGGGTGGTTCCTTCCCAAGATTTTCAAGTGTATATGAAACATACTAGATATTTACCTATTGTATTATTTTGTACTTTACCTATTGTATTATTTTGTACTTTACCTATTGTATTATTTTGTACTGTATTTTGTTGTAAATTACATTAAATAAATAATTTTAAAAAAAAGTTTATAATATAATGATATAGATGGGAAGAGAAACTACTCATTGGTAGCACTATAATGACGTTTTTACATTAGCACGTCTCGTAGCCATCTTCTTTTGGGGCGCCTCGGAGGATTATTAGGAATGGCAGAGGAAGCATAACATGTACATACAATATTTTACGTATTTGTCCCTAAAATCCTTTATTATAAAAATTGTTTTAACTGTTAGAAAAAACAATCTACAGATTGTTGGTAAAATTTTTAAGTTTTGATGTCTTAAATGAATAACTTTATTATTAATTCAGATACCAATTTCGCAGTGATATCATTTTTTCAAAATTTTTACTTTATAAAACAATGCCATTTAAAAAGGAAATGACCTAGATATTTGAAAAATGACCCTAAGGATCGACGTTAAGGATTTAAACATTGCTCTTAGATGTTTCTTATCTCTACGTGCAGGGACTTCGTTCAGAGGCCGAGATTGAGGAGTACTGGATCCTCAAGGTGGCCGGAAACAAATGTGCGGGCACCGCTAAGGACTAATTGAACTGTCGGACTAAGCAACCTCTTAATTAAGGTCTAAGGCGGCCACCCCTTAAGTATTTTTGCCCAGGGAGGGGGGCAAGTACAAAGGGGCCCCCTAAAGGCTTGTTTATTTATGGCCGGTTTCTCCTGAAGGATGGTGCTAGGCTTTGAATTTAGTTTTGGCCAGCGTCTTAGGGCGACACGGGGCTTAATTGAACCAGGCTCTTCTCCAGATAAATAGCCGGGGACCCACATTATTAACCTGATCTAACTGTCCCTACCTCCCCGTGGGCGCCCTTAACCTCTCCGCCAAGGGTTAACTCGAAAAACAGTTTTACTTGGATCCCAATTGCGAAAGGAAAAAAAAAGGGAATAAGGGATTTGAACCGTAGCAAACAAAGTTTTTTTTGACACATTTTTACAAAATAAAAGACAATTACAGCCATTGCTGACTTTTTAAGGAAAATGGTCAATGGTTGAAGTGTATCTCAAAAACTAATCGATATACAGAGCTCATTTTAGTTTTTAAATTGTAGAAACTTTTACGAAATTTAAATCAAAATTCAAGAAGCTCTTATGTCAAGTTTTTTAGTAAAAATTGAAAAAATGGTGAAGATTCTCTTAAAATCTGAAATTCGTCCTAGTATTTATGAAAGAAAATTTTATCAGGTAAAACCGTTTATTCTTCGATAAATTACGTGGAGACAAACATTTGATATCCAGAACCTAGATAAAGAGACTGAATTACATGACAATTATAACGCCTAATCTGGACATACGGAATTGAGCTTTTAGGGCTCCACTAAACCTTCGAATTCCTCTCCTATCCAATCCTTACAATTTAAAATCTTTCGTAAAATCTTCAATGCCCCTTACTTTTTCACGAATTAAATCATCCATAAAGACCTTAATGTTCCATATGTAACCGATCTGGCCCGAACCAGACATCAATCCTTCCATTACAAACTACCTAACCATCAAAACCCTCTAGTATCTAACTTTGCTTCCTCTTCTATTCCTGACAATCCACTGAGATGCCTGAAAAGAAGATGGCCTCGAGACGTTCTAGTGCTATCAATGGGTAGTTTCTCTACATGCCTGTACCACTCCATTTTGATCAAAAATCAAATTTGATTGATGTATTTTTTATAAAACACAGATGTAAAGTGCAATAAATAAATAAATAAAAATAATAAATATTTGTCAACAATTTAGTGTCCAGGTTCTCCGAATTGACTAATAAAAAAAAATTATGAATTGAAAAATATATGCTTTTTTAAAATTTTAGTGTATTCCAATAGGTCAATTTCATCCCTTGTGAAATTATTGAATAGCGAAACAACGACCTCATTCCAATATTAATGTTTTTATGAATGATAGAAATTATTCCGATTAGTCGGCTCTTATGCAATGCAAACGGAACAGTCAGGTCGCGGGTCCTATAATTTATAGTTTGAATTAAAGATAATAAAATAAAACACTACAAATAGAAAATATTCTCTTTTTTTGTAGCCAATAAATTAAATTTTCATTTTAATAATATTTTCTGCTACACAGTATCCTTTAATAATAATTCTGTAGAACAGATCTAAACGGATGTCCTGGAAACCTCATACAAGACTGAAAAGACATGATACTTCTCGTCGAATCTTACAATTACAACAATTACTAGATAAACAATCTAAACTTCCAACTATTTACAGAAGACCCATTTATATGACCATAATAAAGGTGAACTTCGGTTGAGCTTTGAGACTCCACTGTATTCATCGAATTCCTCTTGAATACATACAGTTCAAAATCCTTATTCCTGCTTACTTTCTAACAAATAATGTCATCCATCAGTATATCAATCTTCTATATGTAATTGATTTGGTCAGATCCAGATTTTAATCCTTCCATAATAAACCTCCTAACCACCTAAATCGACTAGTTTATAACCTAGCTTATTCTTTATTACCTGATAATATGAAAAGAAGAAGACATTCGACTCTAGAAATGTTATTGGAATTCAATTAATGGGTTGATACTTCACAAGACTGTACCATGACATTGTAATATAACTAGCATCACATTTATTGATTGTGTATATATATATTTAATGTAGTTATGAATATGAAAAAAATAATTTTTTATTTTATTTATTTGTTGATATTTACAACTGTATAAAAAAATATAACCAGTAAATTTGATCATAATGACATAATGATATGATACAGGATGTAGAGAAACTACCCAGTAGTAGAACTCTAAAAACAGTTTACAATATAAGGTCACGAGGCCATCTTCTTTTCAGGCGCCTCGGAGGATAGCCAGGAATGGAAGAGGAAGCAAGGTTAGAAACGAGTGGATTTGGGTGGTTAGGGAGTTTATTATGGAAGGAATAATATCGGGTTGGGGCTAGATCGGTTACATAAGGAACATTTAGGTCTTTATGGATGGTTTTATTAGTAACAAAATAAGGAGCATTGAGGATTTTACGAAGGATTTTGGATTGTAAAAATTGGATACGAGAGGAATTCGAAGGTTTAGTGGAGCCCCAAAGCTCAACTCCGTATGTCCAGATGAAAAAAAAAAATAAATAAATACTAAAAACAAAATTAATCATTATTATATAATAGTGTTGAGGAACTATGTATAAAAAACGCATATATATTTTACCGTGTTTGCACACCATTGCCTTATACCAAAGGGAAACAATTCATATATTGATTCGGCTTACAAAAAAAAACAAAAAATAAAAGGAAAAAAAAAACAACAAACGAATCACCTGCTGTCAGCAGAAGGGCGTAATGATGGCCTAACTGATGTGTTGCAGATAATAAGAGAAACTTCATCCGTTAACAGTAGAGGATGGTCGGATCAATAAAGCAATGATAGATGATCTTCTGCTGGCCATTTCTTCTCCCCACTGACAGTTATACTATTCCTCAGCCTGGAGCTTGTTGCTTCCCTGCTACTGTTATCCTTATCAAATAATACATTATTTAACAATCATGTATATATTATTTACTATGCATGTGTGTGATCAATCATTTCTTATTAATATACTAGCTGACCCAACAATGCTTTGTTATTGCTAGAGTACGCTCTCACTCAGTCTCCGCTGGCTCTTAATACCAACATGGTTGGGAGAGGAGCACGAGGATCTCTTGGAGCCCTGCTTTGCCTTCCACACGAGGGCAGAAAGGCTTGCTTGGGAGTTTAATTTTCTTTGTCTTGTCCATAAATTATTATTTTTTTTTTTGTGATCAGTTTTATTTTATTATATTCTTGATATAAATTCATATTTTATTTATATAAATCATGATAATATTTTCTTTGATGTATTTATTTCTTTATTATTATTTTTAATTTAATTTTTTCTTTTCTTTTAATTCAGTGAGTACTATCACATCATTTTCCCCCTTCTCTTTTTTTTTCTTTTATCCTTCAATTTCTGCATACATTGTATGAATGATTATTTGAACATTAATACTTAATGACCTTAATTTGTGGCAGATTGTATTATTTCTCTTCAATCAAATAAAATAACAATATTAAAAAAAAAGATTTGAGTATATATCATATCTTACAGTTGGGAGTTGTGAATATAGGAATGTAACTAGAGCATTTTTTAAAACGATTATTAGTAGTTGAAACGGTCCAATTTCGGACTTTTTTGAATTTTTAAAATTTTTATAAATATATAACAAAATATGATGTAAGTGTAGTAATCGACTGTAAATTATAAATAATTGTAAATTATATTTTCATTGATTTGTGTTTTTCTGATTTTTGGACGTGGACATCTTGTCTTTAAATCATAATTGTAATGAAGTAATCTACCCTAATAATTATTAAATGCACATACTATATTATCAATTTAGTTAAAATTAAACTTTTACGTATATATTACAATTTACATTGTATACAAATTCAAAAACAAAATTTTTAAAAATATAAGCAATACGTTTACCATATCTTTGTTGGTATCGATTATAATGATTTTTTAATTGAGATACTTTATTCTCCGATTAAAATAACAGGTAAGTCCGAAAGTAAAACTTTCGGAGATTTTAGATAAGTTAGACAAACGAACATTAAATTTTTAACTATTAATATAATAATGCTAATTAAATAATAACAAAATAATTTACATACAAAACAAATAAAATAAAACAAATAAAAATTCGTACTTATATACGATCTTTGTATCTAGTCTTGGGAACCCCAAACCATGTTTTGCCGCTCTCATATAGAAGGAAAAGGAGGGTTCCAAGAGATCTTAGCGCTTCTCTCTCAGTGGCGTCACTGGTATTGAAGGTCAATGAAGACTAACTGAGAGCTCTTGAGCCACCTATCTTCATGACTTGGGTTGAGAAGCATTTTTAGAACACTAACAGTAATTAACAATAGATCTCGGGGCCAATTCATTATCAACGGCAAGACTACTTTTCTATCTTATTTTCCTTAGTCCTCATGAAGGCCTATAATTAATCCCGAAACGTCTACACACATTAAAACCATGTTCTTGAGTTCATCTCCGGTCAGCTGTACATCTACATCTACATCGCATAAAATATTTTTGTCTCTTGATTTAACAGTTTTATGCTCTCGATAATAAATTCATTTCGCACTGAACAAGAGGAACGTTTGTTATAAAATAACAAGACAAATGGAAAGTTTCATTTAAGTTTTAATTCAGTTTAATTTAAATTAAAATTCCAACAAATCCTATCCTATTACCTTTACCCTACGTCGTAAACCTACTGACTGTCCTACAGTATACTTCAATAATGTTGCCCTTACCCCTGTTGAACAGGACAAACGACTAACCTGGAATCCTCACACAAGGCTGAAAAGAAAGGAAACTGCACGTCGATTTCGACTATTACAGCACTTACTAGACAAACGGTCCAAACTTCCAATTCATTACAAAAGACTGATTTACATGACAATAATAAGGCCCATCTGGACATACGGCGTTGAGCTCTGGGGCTCCACTAAACCTTCGAATTCCTCTCGTATCCTATGCTGCATTTGTAACCGATCTAGCCCGAACCAGATATCAATCCTTCCATTACAAACTCCCTAAACACCCAAACCCATTAGTTTCTAATCTTGCTTCCTCTTTTATTCCGGACAATCCTCCAAGGAGTCTGAAAAGAAGATGGCCTCGGGAACTTATATTGTAATAATGTTTTTAGAGTGCTACCATTGGGTAGTTTCTCTACATGCTTGTACCATACCATTATGATTTCCTCAAATTTACTTGATGTATTTATGTACAGTTGTAAATATCAATAAATAAATTTTAAAAAATAAATAAATAAATTATTACTTCACCATCGTTTAATGCTGTAAAATCAGGCCTACATCTATAAAATAAAGTTAAGGATATTCCAAACGGTGATTGTAACAAAGAATTAATTATAAATTTCGCGAGCAAGAGAGCGGATGAACAACGATTAGATTGTTAAAAAAGCCATTAGGTTTAGCAGGGCATGTCGGGGTCTTATGAAGCTAGAAGGAGCGGGGGGGGGGATTGGTTAAAGATCCGACATTAAACGAGTTAAAAAAAAATATTCCGGGAGGGACTGTACACAGACATGGTAATAGCTTTGTCGGGCACAAAGAAGGCTGTAATGTGACTAAACTGCGATCAGTTGTCAAAGAAAAGAGCGGCCGAGGGGGAAAAATGATTATCAACGTCAAATTGATTATTGTTGCCATTTTCTTCGCTTTGTTCCCGCTCCATTGTAGTACTAAGCCCTTACAGCAAAGGAAGATGGAAAATTAAAAACCTCCATTACAATACCTTTACCTCACAACAAAGAACTTCGATTTTATGAGAGTATGCACATCTTTCTGAAGAAGTATGATCAGTCGATCTTGGGATAATGATGAGCTTCGTTATGGATTCATTCTTCACTAGAAGAAAACAAAAAAAGAAATATTTCTTCAAATTAAAATTTAGAAATTAATGCACAGTTGGAAACCGGATGTTAAACTTTATTACGTAAACATGGTTTATTTTGTTCCAAAGTTTTTACTTTTTTTCTCTTTATTGTATTTTTTACTAAAAAAAACAAAAAAAAACCTGTTATATTGACCATGTCAGGCCAACCTAGCCGATCTGGTGTTGAATAAAAATATAATAATAATAATAAATAAAACTCACAATAGTCTGAAAAAATATTTATTACTCAGTTTCCTTAGAGTATAAGTGAAAAAAAAAGCCAATTGTTTATATTACGTTGATAATTGTATATGTGGAGTTTATGGGTACGTAGGGTTTTTAGATCACTTCATAAAATTCATTTTAAACTCCTGGAGATCTTATACAATTTTAGGCTTTCACTAGCAAAGAAAAAGGAGAAATATGAGTTGAATAAGAGTTTAAAAAAGACAAGTCGAAAAGAAAAATTAAATAAAAAAATATTACAACAATGATGTAATTAGTTTACCCCTGCTAGAACTCTTTAGGTACCCTTTTTCTCTATAGGTTTGACCTGTACTTAATCTGTGCGTTATTCCAAAAACGTTCAAGTTTAGGGCTTTATACCACAGAGCCTGGAACGTTCCGTGGGAACAAATAAAAAAGTCGAGAGTATTAATTTGTAATAAAAAAAAAAATATATTCTCCTTATTCAATGATTAAACAGTTTCAAAGTATTGATATTTCTAAGCAATATGAGCCATCAAACATATGATGATTGTCAGATTCCAATAAACGTACAAACTAAACACATTTGAATCGATATTTTTTTTTAGTATTTTAACTCAAATCGTTTAAAAATATTTAAGGGATCTCACTCAGTAATTTGAGACATGAAAATTGGAAATCGATTGATCCGTTGTTTGAAAAAATATTACATCTTTAGAAATAGATATATTATTCATAACGGATTACTCATACCTAGGCAGTACATGAACGGATGTTTTAGGCGGGCTACAATACAGTAGAAACCCGCGGGCTGGAATAATCAGAAATATGAAAATTGGAAATATGCTGAGCTTTAAAAAAAAACAAAAAACGTTACATATATAGAAACAGAAAGACTAAAAATATTTTTAGCTCAAATTGTTCTAAACATTCTTAGAATATAACTTTGAAATTAAAGCAACAAAACCTAAGAATTAGTTATATCTTTAACTCAAAATATTTAATATAAGCACAGAAGGACAGATCAAACAAAATATCTATTAACGATCACAGCCGATATCGTGCTTAAGAAGAGGGAGGGTGGTGCCTCTTCAATTTTAATTCACATGAAGGTATGTTAATGCTTTGTTTAGAAGATATTCACGTCTAAATATTTTCATCGTTATGATAATTTAGGTTATAATAAATTAATTTATATTTGTTCTAACTACTTTATTAGTGAAGTGTAGACATTGCCATTCATATTAAATATTTTATATATGTATATATAATTGACCGTAAAAATTGATATATAAGAAGATGGTCAGGGTTGCGGTCAGAAGTGAAACAAAAATAGTTTACAACTTTTTATTTTCCAACATTTCGCCCACCTTTGCAGGGCTTCATCAGGGCTAAAAAGATACAAAATGAAACTATGATAAGATACAATGATAGGAATAAAAATAAAAAGATACAATGAAAAGAAAAAAAAAACAAGTAATAAAGGCAAGAGTAAAAGTTTCATATAAAAATACGTAAAATATAA
>NW_027115109.1:1964582-1966301 GCF_000696795.3 Halyomorpha halys
AACGTTGGAAAATAAATAGTTGTAAACTATTTTTGTTTCACTTCTGACCGCAACCCTGACCATCTTCTTATATAACATATTAAATATTGTTTAAAATGATTACATTAAGCATTAAGACAGGCTCAGCTTCTTTCTTTCACAGTGACAGTGGTCGAACAGCTCTGAATATGTGTTATTGTGATGCTCTCAAAATTTAAGAATTAATTGGAAGAAATAATTTAAAAAATATTAATTTATTTATTATAATCTATTTAATTCAAAATAATGAAAACTTCAAACAAGGTATTTTTTTTCATTTTAAAAATCCTTAATTAATATTTCCAATTAGGAAACAACCTTGAAACACTCAGTAGAGGTATGGTTCTTCGGATTATTTATTCTTAATTCTTCCAATATCTCTTAGCCCTTACGGTTTCGAAATATGAATTCTTGTTTATTCTGAATTGATTAAATGAAATTAAGAATAAACTAAACCACTCTCAAACAAGTATATATAAAATAATTAATAAAAAAAAAAAGTGTTTATCATTATAAAAGAAAATAGTTTTATATAATAAATAGAATAGAAATGGTTTTTGAAAAATTGTTAATTTTAGTTTTCATTGTTCATCTTTGTGGTAATGGAGGTAGGAGAAAATTATTTTATAGTCTATACGGTTGTTATCATAATGGAAGATAACCTTCCAGAAGGTTATTATTCTCCTAAAATGTATGACTATTAACAATAAAATAGTTTTATTCATTAAATGACATTAATATTAATATATATTAGCAAGAATGACAATAAAGGAGAAATTTATATGTTGTATAGGTTATTGTTATTATGTAAGTAGTTTATAAATAGTTCTTAAGTATATATGATATATTAGTGTTGTTGTAAGCGCATGTTTATGGTTTTGTTGAATTTGGATTTTTAGCAGCCTGAAGATGGGTAAATTTCTCGAAACGTTGTTGCTGATGATATGAAATAAATTATTGTATTTGAAATAAGGAAGAATGTCATTGTGTCATTGTGTCAATCACTGAATCCAGTTTAATTCCATAAGACTCTTCCAGTAAAAGATCATTAAGTTTAGAATAATTAATCATGAATTCTTGTGTTCATAGTTTTTTTCAGTTCCGTTGATCAGAAAAAATCCGTAATGCTAGCCGATAAATTTCTAAAGTCCACGATGCTGTTATCAGGTGAAAAAGTTTTCATTTCCCGACTTCAAACATGATGGCATATGATTTATACACAGCAGTGTCGGGGTCAGATTGGAGATTTGAAATCTGCCGACGAAATGGATAGGTTGAAGCCATCGGTGGGCCGCAAATGGTTCAGACAAGGTGGGAAAGGTGCGCCGATGGAGGGAGCTATAAGATAAAGCCCCTATCCATCACCCCGCAGTCCTATGGTTTTTTCATTAGATAGCAGCTATTGGAATTTCTATCAGTTTGACTGACTCTGATCCACTCCACATCATTTGGAGGATCACATAGGGCTTAACATCTACCTTATTGTTTCTCTTTCAGTGTATTTTTGTCCGATTGGATTCTCTCTTCATCAGTTATTCATTGAGGTGAGAATATATTATTAATTCGTTAAATATAGTTTTCATTGGAATGTTTTAAAATTTTCTATTAAATAATTCGTAAACTTAACGTTTATTATAACGTTCCTTTATTAATGCATTATATTTTAATTTTTTTTTTTAATTTTTTTTAAATTATTTTTTA
>NW_027115109.1:1966351-2025447 GCF_000696795.3 Halyomorpha halys
ACCTAAAAAAATTATTTTTTAATTTTTTTTTTATTATTCTAGTTTGAGAGTAGGTAATTTAAAAACAGCAAGCATCATTACCTCTAGGGTTTGTTCATTTTTCTTAGACGTTTAGGCCCTCAGGCCAAATTATCAAGAATATACCTAAAATATTGATATTATTTACTTAAATTCACTCAACATATAACACTATATTTTTACTAATTTGCTCTGGAGTAAAATTAATACACGGTGAATTGAAAAACATCCATACAAATGTACAAAAAAAATTAAATTTTAGAATTTTTCGATCTATACAAATGTATATATAGATAAAATATATATAATATATAATATAAGTCAACATATATAATAAAAGTCAACAGGACGTACATAAACAAGGTTTTCTTTTGTATAAGAACTTTTTAAAATGATTCTTTGGATGAAATTTCTTATCTAAGAATAAAAATGGCTTTTAAAAAAATTGTAAAAAAAATTAAATTTTAGAATTTTCCGATCTCTACAAATATATATATAGATAAAATAAGTTTTTAAATCACATTATTTTATAAATAAAAAAAAATTAATTAAATTGATAAAAGTGAAAAATAAAATATAGTAAGCACTATAATTTGGTGATAACAGAGTCCTACCATGATTTTTTTTTTTGTATAAGAACTTTTAAAATGATTCTTTGGATAAAATTTCTTATCTAAGAATAAAGATGGCTTTTAAAAAAATTGTAAAAAAAATTAAATTTTAGAATTTTTCGATCTCTACAAATGTATGTATAGATAAAATAAGTTTTTAAATCACGTTATTTTATAAATAAAAAAAAAATTAATTAAATTGATAAAAGTGAAAAATAAAATATTTTAAGCACTATAATTTGTTGATAACAGAGTCCTACCATGGTTAAGGTAGGTTTTGATAATGGTATAATAGTGTGTATAGTGTATATAAGAAAATATGTTAAAAATTTAAATTATTGTAATAAGAATATAAATAATCAAAAGAAACTAAATGATATTAATTGATAAATATATTTGTTTTTAAAAATAATTGTCTTGAGCAATTGGACGATAATATTTTAATAATTCGTACAAATCAATTGTAAGATATGTTAACAGAAATATACTGTTATGTGTTGAGTGCATAATATGAATATCTTAGGTATTTCCTTGATAATGGTCTGAGGGCCGAAACGTCAGGGAAAAATATACTAAGTTGAGAGATAAGAATCAAAAAGATATTTGTATTTTTATTTTCAGTATTAGTGTTTTTACTAATTTGTCATAACATTTTGTACGTTTCATGTTCTTGTTATTTTTACATGGTGAATTATTCATAGCCGACTTAATGATAGATGATATAATAGTATATATATTAAAAAGTAGATATAAAAATATGTTTGAAATCTGAAGGAGTAAACTAAATCTATAATAGAACACGTGATCGTTAAATTGACTTTATTTTCAATGTATATACCTTCGAAAACATCAGAAGCTATCAGAACATATATAATAAAAGTCAACTGGATTTACATAAACAAGGTTTTTTTTTTTTTATAAGAACTTTTTAAAATGATTCTTCGGATAGAATTTCTTATCTAAGAATAAAAAATAAAAGCCAGACTTTTATTTTATAACTTATTTAAACAAGTCAATTATGTAAAAGTTAAATACATGACAAAAGCCAATTTGACAGATTGATTTTTTATCTAATAATATAACCAATATAACATTATAATGAGTAGCAACATATGTTTTTTCCTACTAATGATGATTGTAATAGGCGATACATCTGCTGTTTAAGAGACTCCAGTATGTTTTAGGAATCTTCCTAAGATGTTTTGAATATTTTCTTGAGTTTTTGCTTTTATTTAATTATACATATAGTGTTAAAGCTATCTCAAAATTGATAATGTCTTTCTGAAGGAAAGCTTTAAAAAAAAAACAACACGCTGACTCAGATTATAAACATTTATTTTGCTTAGTTGAAAACATAAAATCAAATTAAAATAAAACCTTAAGTAATGAAATAAAGAACAAAATTTAAAATAAAACTGTCCTTCAAGAGAAAGTGAAATGAAATAAAAGAACAAAAAAAAATTTATAAAATCAATAAAGAGAGATAGAAATGCTTTATTCATTCATGCTGCCCAAATACATCGGGTTGCTACATTACACAGCATACTAATCAATCCGTAATTGGGCATATATAAATTACTTATATTTACATGATATAATAAAAAAGAAAGAAAACAGTTTTTTTCCTGTTTCTTTTTACAATCAATTCCAGTCTACATCCTAAATACAAACATTTCAATTTATTCCTTTTTCCTTTCCCCTTCTTGTTCCTTCCGTTTCACCATTTCTTCCCATTTCACAGTTTTTATTTCATTTGATCGACAGATCCAGTCTTACCATTTCACCCTCTCAGATCTACTCCAATGACCCGTTAAACAAATTCACTATTAGACAGCAATGTGAGATAAAACCACAGAAATAATATATATTATAATATATAGGTTTATGAGTGTAAACTAAATAAGTTTTAAAAAATAAATAAAAATAATAATAATAAAATAATTTAATGAATAAATAAGGTAAGGGAATAAATAAGTTAAAACACACAAATCGATAGGTCCACATACTAAAATAAATAAAACAATGAATAATCTCAGAACTAGTTCCCATGGTGGCGATGATAAAATAAATTACTGTTGGACGAACTCAAATGTGTCAGGTAGTAGGTCCTGAAAGGTCCGTTCCGGAAAGTCAGAGAGACGATGCTGTTCACACGTTGGTAAGCCCACGTCTGTACGGCGCTCCAATAACAACGATTCACTCAGAAAGGGTCAGGTGACGATTCGTGCTGAACTACACAAAGGCTACTGGGCGACGGACAGTAATCCGTAGAAAGTTGTCTTGTTGCTAGGTAAAATAATCCCTACGGAGTGTTGTTTCACAAAACAAACATTGCAACACAAGTATAAATCTCTTTCTTAAAAAAAAAAAAAAATTCTAACAAAATACAAAATAAAAATGTAATTAAATTTATTTACTGAATAATAATGACAAAATATTGACGTTTATTATACATGGCATTCACATATAATGTATGTAACTGTCGAAAGGTGGTGGGGTATATGTCATTTTGGTTAGAATATACTTATAATCGTAATAGACAGTGTTGGCCAAGATATATAGATAATTATAACAACCTAAAACAAGCGGGCATCCCTAAGCTAAAAATGAATCGGTAAATCGATAGAAAATTTCAAGAGAGGGGAGGGCCTTAGGTACCGTTTTGTGTAAATGGTTAATAAAAACTTTCCTTAATTAAAAGAAGAAGATTATCGGAGAAGCAGTAAAATAATCTCGGTAATAGAAGAAGAAACTCAAACTGTATTCTCGGCCTTAATGAAAAGGAAAAAAAAATGCAAAGAAAAAAAAATGAACTTAGGTCTGGGCTAAGAGCATTTAATAGACAACTGTCCCCTAGACATGGCGGCATTAAATGAAAGCCGACTTGTTTTTGAGCTCGCCTAACCTTTGCCATCGGGACGGCCTTCATGAGGGTGATAAGGAGGGGACTTGATAATGACACGGTAGCTATTGATCGTTTATTTATTAAGGCGGAAGCCTTCAGCGTAATCCAGAACAGAGAACACATTTGCATATATTATTGATCTCAGCTTAGGGAGGCACGATATTGTTTACTAACCGAGAAGGCCTAAATTAGTAAGTTCTACATATGCCCAGGACTACGTTTCCATTTTCTGCTATCCCTTTATTACTCGAATGCCTCGATTCAAAAACATTTTGTGAAACTTCGATAGTACCTACTCTTACGTTTGATTATAATATCTAAATTATTTACCCGAATACTTCAGGAACATGCTCTATTTAATGGGGTGTATAAAAAATAAAATAAACAACAACTACCCCTCCCCCAACCACCCCCTTAAAAAAAAAATTATCAAATTATTTCAATGCTAACACTAAACCTATTCAATGTTGATCAATACATAATATTTTCATGTGAAGGACATGTAAACTTGTTTTTTTCCAGTCCATCAATTGTAATCGACCAGGATGATGAAGGTTTAATATGAAATACTCGTTGTATTAAGAAACTTAGACAAAAACAAACAACAGTTGCCGCCTGTTACACGTTTGAACACATGAAATTCAAGCTGAAGGTGAAGGTGTCCTTGACCATCTTTCAGCGCGGCATTGAATTTAAAATCGTATTTGTGAAGTCCTTGATACGGAAGAGGGGCCCTCGGTAACCATTTGTGGATATTGGTGAGATTCTGTCGAACTGTTTGATGCCTCTGAGCATTGGTAGCGTAAATCAAACTACTTCAAAATTGAAACTCGTCAAGATGCTCGAAATACTAAATCCTTTGATAGAAAAGATATTTTATTATTATTATTTTTTTTACGTATTTCAGCTCGAAGCTCCGTAGTTAGAATCGCATATAGATTTTGTTTTGCAAGTTTTAATATATGTGTCATTTTTTCAAAACATATTTTTAATAGAAGTTTGTTTTTACACTACCTGGCAATTTTTTTATGTATAGCGAAAAAGTGCCAGATTGCTAGAAAAACATACTTCATAGGGTTTCGTTCGAAATCGTCCGGTTTTCGACGCAAGAGGATATTTAAAAATAATATACTTTTGAAAACAAGTTACAGGGAAGTGTAGGTAATATAGAACTAATGTCTTGGCAGAGTAATAGCAGTAAATGCCTTCATCTGTTGCTAAGGAGTGCTAGCGTGCAGACCACATTGTTCATTCATGTCCCACCGTCATGTTGAAAACTATCATCGAACTGTTATTTTTGTGAGCTGCCGGCAGCAGGCGTATTCTAGCTTTTCAAAAGCCCAACCTCAGGGCTCTCACATAAATCAGTAATTAGACCTGTTGGAAGACATAGGTACTTAAATATATAGGAAACAAAAGTATTCTAAAGAATAAATAGATCTGTCTGAACGGGAACCGGAGGATAACCTGAAAAAGAATGATCAGCTTAAAGAAATGTTAAAGGAGCTGTATCTGGTATCATTAATTAGAAAGAAGGAGGACAGCTAGGGTGGATGCCAGTGGGTAGGACTCCTAACAAACTACTAGAAGGTAAACCCGTATGTAGAATAATGAGAGTAACCCCTCGCTTAAAGACGGAAAAACTTTTGGCAGAAATCTGAGGATGGTAGACTCCTCAAGGATACAGATGAGTGGAATAGAATTATGGAGGAGGCTCAACCAAGGATCATTTACTTCAGTTCGTTATTAGGTAAATTGTAAGGGACGTGACGGTGTGGGTTGGGGTGCAGGTTCCAGTGCGCTCGGTTCGGAACGCTGTCGTTTCGAGTCCCACCTAGAGCAGTTAACTTTCATTTTTCGGCGGTTCCGAAGAATGAATATTGACGCTCCCACCTTGGTTAGTACGCGGCGGCAACTTAGGTAGCCGCCAGGGGTTAGCAGAAAGAACCACTAGGCCCACTTGCCGGACTTGTTCCCCCCATCAAATACCAGTACTAGTACCAGTAGGTAAATTGTAGTGGCGAAGCATTTATATGTTTTTGTCTTGAGGAAAATTATTAAAAATATACTGATCTGAAAACTTGGATGTGTTTTTCAGTCTACTTTACGTTTTTGCACTAACTTCCAGACTTTTAATATTACGATTGGAAAATCTTTCGATTTTTTAAGAAAATATCATAACAGTACTTAAACTTCTTTTAAATCAGGAAGACATTTTTGGCGACATAATAAAATCAGGTAGATCATTGAAAGTATTCATTTAACCTTGATTTCGTTACGAGGTATTTTTAATTTCGTTGAAATCCCTTGATTCACCTAGCATCAACGAAGGGTGTAGTCCTGCGGCGAACTAAAGGAAAGCGAACTGAATATATAATATTGCGGGAAAGGTAAGTGCGGTCTCTTTCTGTCAGTCCAATAAAGATTTTTCGTAATACTGAGACGGCATGGGCATATATTAAAGTTAAATTATTAATAACGTGAGGGTCGGATAGGGGTAAACAAAGAGCTCTGGCCTGGACATTCCTTTGGGATCTGTGGGATTTAATATGTAAAGGGGAGGGTGGCTCCGTATTAAAATTAGCCAATCCCTACACGTAAGGGGGCCCAGAGAAAGGGTTAAAAATTTAATAAGAGGGGCGGAGTGCGTGTACGTAGCTCTAGAATATTTACAAGGGCTTAGCCATTAAGCAAAGTGTCATTCCTTCCTTCCCAGTATTGACTTTTACTGTTTCCTCAACCCCAGCCATCCTCCTCAATACTGATATTTAGATTGTAGAGTTGGCTTATCACTACTCAACTTGTAAGTTACTTCAGTACGTACATAATCTGATATACTTTGAGTAAAATTTAGCTATCAACTTTCTTAAAACAGTGGTTAGATCTTGATAAAACGGTATGTTGTTTTAATCTTTCATGAGGTAGTCCACATCTCGGGTACTTCGTTTTCACCAGTCATATTCTTAAGAGAGGAGATCTCTAGTTTAGATTATCCAGTAACATATCTTACAATGCTCCCCCGAAGGTTCATTCCGATCCCGAAGCCCAGAGACCTATTGTAAATAATTATATTGGAGTTCTGGCAATGGCCGTCTCTGGCTAGCGCCCTCACTCATCCTTCACTGGTTTTTAACAACAGTGACGCGGTTGAGAGAGAAAAGCCAGGACCTCTGGAGTTGTGCTGTTAATACTAGCATATTGTCTAACAGATAATACCAGTTTTTATGAAACTAGAGATGGGCTGGTGAATTGGAAATCAAAGAATCGAATCCTCTAACAGAATCGGTACATAACAATTTTCATATAAATCACTTAAGAGTTATTTCTTTCAGGGGCATTGATTGAATTCTCGATTCACTTGAACTTATAATGTTTATTGAGAAAGATATTAGAAGTAAGTGAAATTAGTATAATGTTGTCCTAGATCGTTACAAAAATTCGTTCCAAGAGCAGAGTTAAGGATAAATACAAAAATAAATCAACCCACCAAATTTCGAGTTGTAAATAAGTTTTACTCATTTATGTTTATTATAACCTATCTCTTATTTTTTTTCACTACCCCCCTTTCATTTCTTTGTGATTTCTGACATACGAGGGGAGTAGAGGTCTATCTACAGATTACCACTCTTTTCTAACCATGGATGGAAGGTCTAGCTTTCATTTCGTGGACCGTAACCGTAGTTGATCCTCCAGACCGGATTCGAACCGGCGCCGCGGCAGTAATGAGCCAGTCAAAGGTGGCACTTAAACCCGCTCGGCTACGAACGGTCCTGACTAAACTGACGACCCCCCCCCCATCTTCCCTCCTTGACCATTCATTTCTCATATTGAATCCACAAAAATATATATTTCACTAATATATCACTATTGGTGAAAAGATACATCCTCTGCTGATGATCCCTCTAAACATACAAACCCTGCAAGTTATATAAAAATTATTTTTAATGATTGCTTAGGTCAGTTAATTTGTTTTAAGCATAATAGCTACACGGTTATAGCCTTGCACGATTATAATGCATTTTCTAACTTACTGTAAATAAACTAACTATTATATTAAGCTTGCGGTCAAATTATTAGCCTTAACATATTTTGTATAGGGATTGGGGATAGTTTCTTAAATACAAGCTACTGTCTCAGTTTCTATCTTTAGTTGTTAACCCTTTCTTACAAGGGACATTTCGAATTATCTGTAGGTTTTTTTGTTGTTTTTTTTGTTTTTTTTTTTAAATTATTTATTTATTGTAATTTACAACTGTACAAAATAATACAATAAGTAAATATGTAGTATGTTTCATATACACTTGAAAATCTTGGGAAGGAACCACCCATTGGTGGTACTTCAAACATTAATTTAAACTAGAAGGTCTCGTGGCCATCTTCTTTTCAGACGCCTCGGAGGATTATCAGGGATTGATTGTTAAGATTAAGAATTAATGGGTTAGGATGGTTAAGGAGTTTGGAATAAAAAGACGCATATCTGGTTTGGGTCAAATCTGCAACGAATGGGATGTTAAGGTCTTTATGAATGAGTTTATTTGTGATCTGTAGGTTAAAGTAACAACGAGAAAGTAATTGCTTCATCTTACTAGTGGGACGCCTTGGGACTAAAACCCATTTTCCAACCTATTTACCTCAAAAATGCCAAAACGTATACTATCCATCCTGTAGGCCTCATCAAGAGATTTCTAGTCTAATATTTTGTTTTATTAATTTTTTCCATAATTGTAAGTGAAGGGGTTAAAGTACATTAGGATACACCAAGTACTTCAAAGCCCTTGACAGCACTACCTAAGGGACTAACCTCAAGTGGCATACCGGCATACCACGGCCACCTGTTGACCATAGAATGACCAGCAAAGATAGAGATATACAGAGAGATGATGCCTTGCTGTAGGACATTTAGATATAATTAGTCCGAACTGACATGGAGAGAATCTCGAATCTTCAGGTCGATGGCGATCCAATTCTTTCTCCTCTCTCCCACTTCACCCTGGAGTATAGAATTATACAATGTCCCAGTATACAAGTTCACCCTCCTCATCTCATTTTTTTTTTTTTTTTATTTTTATTAAATTTCCTTCAAGTAATAAAGTGACATATGGAATATTTTTTGAGGGTATTGTTCTCTTCTGAGCTTCTCCAGATTTCTCTATGTTTCACTTAATTTCTTTATGTGGTTCTAATAGTAAATTAGATTTTAAGACGAATTTATATCGGGCACTTTTTTTAATCTAACAAGACCTGAAGATGTAAATTACCAAACACTACAAATTTTTTTTTACGGTTTGCATATGAAGGGTGCTGAAAATCAAACAAACCTGTTAAACAGGATCGTTTCAGAAATCAATTCCCCGTAAGGACCTGTGATAAAAATTTAAGAATTTACTTTTTTTGGCTATTTTAGTTAGCCTTATTTTAGACCAAACAAATTATATTTAAATTAAATAAATTATGACAAATTCTTAAGAATATTAATAAATTTTACAATCTGCCACAGACTAGGTCTATGAGTAATAGTGATGTTGAGTTGTAGCAGTGAACTGCTGGCAGAGACTGGTCAATCAATATCTCATGAGCTGAAGGCAAGGAGGTTAAGATAGGCGAGACATGTGGCTCGAAGCAATCCTTCAGGACGCCTCTACACAACAATGAAGGCCAGTATAGTTGGCTAGATACCACGTGGCAGGCCGAAAACCAGATGGATAGACAGAATCAGCAAAGATGCGAAAGAGCTGCATGCAGCAAACTGGAAAGCAGGAGGCCAAGACAGGTAGACATGGAGAAGGTTGGTTCGGGCGAGGAAGGATCTACAAGGTCAGTAAAGCTTACCGAAAAAAAGATATATACTGGGAAAATAGAATAAAAAGTTTAATCAAATAAATTAAAATAAAATAGGTAAAAGTAAAATTTTAAACGAAATTATTCTAAAACGATTTTGTTCTTTAGGTTTATTCCAAACTGATTGCATTTTCGAGAACCGTAACAATTGTTAGCGGTTTTGGAGATAAACCACTTCTGGAATCGTTGGATCAAAAGAGGGATATTCAGTCCTATTAAAAACGTATGTACTATCAGAATCCGTAAACAAAAGTATTTTATTCCATTGAGTGCTCAACATTGAATTGTTGAGACTAGAAAGTTACAAATAACAATAAAATATTGAACACCTACCACTGTTATGATCTAGCGAAGAACAAATAAATTGGGATTGAAGATTTATACTGGGACGCAATATGTATATTATGTTGGACACATAATACAGGTTCTTCTTTGATCCATTGTATATTATAACTAAAAACTTTATTTACTAAATTAATTTGCCCTTACTTCAACTCAATTAATACATATGTCCAAGGATGAATACCATAAAATTACATTGCTATGATCAGGTATACGAATTTGATGGTATTTTGGTAGAGTCTAAAATTGAATTAACTAGCTAATTTTACATCTCTCTCTAAATACATTGATGAAAAAACGTTAAAGCCCTTTTTCAGAAAATCGAAAAAAAGGATCAATCCTATAAATGGCACTTTTGTTGGGTAGATTTCATCATTCACGAAAAAGTTTCTGTCACACTTACCCGCCTTATATGTGCAATTTCAGTTTCATACGACTTCGTTTTTGAGATGGCTATTCATACATAGATCATACATTGATCATTGAGACTTGGTCATTTGTACTCGAAGGACTTTAAAACGTGTGTTTCGCTTAAGAACTCGAATTAAAAATTTTCTACGATCACAATACTCTCCCTTACTATATATTCCATACACAGGTAAGTGGAAGTAAGAACATATGAATAATCGTACTTATGATACTGCCACATCGACTATCGATTCTATTATTTTTTTTTTTGACCTGTTGAACAGATTCGATACTTAGGACTCCATCTTGACAAGAGACTTACTTGGAATCCACACACAAGACTCAAACGACAAGAAACTGCTCGTAGATTCCGATTGATACAACACTTACTTGACAAACGCTCTAAACTTCCCATTCATTACAAAAAATTAGTATACACTACAATAATCAGACCAATTTGGACATATGGAATTGAGCTCTGGGGCTCCACCAAACCATCAAATTCTTCCCGCATCCAATCGTTACAATCCAAAATCCTACGTAAAATCCTTGATGCTCCTTATTACGTCACAAATAAACTCATTCATAAAGACCTTAACATCCCACTCGTTGCAAATTTGACCCAAAACAGATATGCGTCTTTTTATTCCAAACTCCTTAACCATCCTAACCCCTTAATTCTTAATCTTTCATCCTTAACAATCCCTGATAATCCTCCGAGGCGTCTGAAAAGAAGATGGCCACGGGACCTTCTAGTTTAAATTAATGTTTGAAGTACCACCAATGGGTGGTTCCTTCCCAAGATTTTCAAGTGTATATGAAACATACTACATATTTACCTGTTGTATTATTATGTACAGTTGTAAATTACAATAAATAAATAATAAAAAAAAAAATTAATTTTTTGAAATTATCATTTATTCTATTCATATAAAAATAGCATAATAAACATAATTAATATATCCTTTTACTATATAGTTAAGTTTAATGTTTGAGCCGATGCATGTCCTCCAGGTTTGAGAGCAACTACCCCCCCTTTTCCTCTCCACTGAAACTTTATTCAAATTAGCTCTGAGAAATATCACGTTTCCTGGACCCTTTTAATAGCCAGCTCGGCAATCGAGCCTGAGTCAATATGGATTTTCATCATAATTCCATTCTCCTAAAGTTCCTGATATTCAAAGTGGCTGTAGAATCATTACTCCATCCATAGTACTTTTCATGGGATAAATAAAATCTAAGAAGATCAATTTTACCAGCCCGTCATTTTGTGAATCAGATATAGTGACATTAATAAATTTTCATATGATATAAGACTTATTGATAATTTTTTGTAATGATTTAGAATGGACTGATATTTTAAATAGTTATTAAACGAAAATGTTTTGATCGATATTAATGAGATTATATAGTAATTGTTGTGCAAGAAACATAAAGATAATCAAGTCCAAATTGAAAAATAATAAAATAAACAGGCTAGACAAGATGTGTTAGTTACCAATATCTTTTTTTATACAATTGTCACTGGATAATAACTTTATATTACGTTTAACTGTTAATGATATATTTTTTTGATATTCTTAAGAATCATTCAGTAAAAATCCAGCTATAGTGACCATTTTTATCGCATATTAATGCCCTTCAGTAAAATAAAAAACATAAAAAAAGCTATTTTGAAGATAAAAAAAAAAGGATTTTCTTAATTAGTTATCATTATTTTTTTTTAATTGTGTAAAATTACATTCTGTCTTATATCTATAGACAATAGTAATAGGGATCATAAAGCTCATTCATGCCATATTTACAAATATATAAATAAAATGATAACAAAATAAGAAATAGAAGAAAAAAATAAAGACATAATAATAACAAAAAAAAAAAAAAAATTAAACTTTAAGTAAAATAACATCTTAAACAAAATGTTTCTTATTTATAATATCTACATTCAGCCCGAGGAACTCCGAACTGAGCTTTCTCCCCACTTATCAAGGAAAGAGCAGGACGCTAGAGATCCCAGCGCTTCTCACTTATTCGCGTCACTGGTAAAGCCAGTGAAGGACGAGTGAGGGCTCTAGCCACAGACGCTCAGGGCTTAAGTGGAGAGTTCGGCCATTGTATTGTAGGGATGGGTAATGCTAGATAGGGGATTAGGATGATGAGTGAGTTTCGCATGGAATGTGGTGAATTTGGATTAAACAAGGTCTGATACAAATGGAATACGTGTATTAAGGTCATAATGTAGGGTATTGTTGGTTACATAGAAAGAAGCTTTGACTACTGTTCTTAGGACTTTGGACTGGAACGATAGAACGCGTTTGATATAACAGTTATTAGCTATACCCCACAGAGAAAAGGAATTAAGGATGGAAACAAAAATAGTCCAAATAGGTTTTATTATTGTTTTGTTTAGTAGCGTCCCAATATGTCCCAGTAGTAAGAGGAAGCAATCCCATTTACGATAGTTACTTTGTACAAGCAATTTGATGCGTCCACTGGGACGTAATGACCCACTGGGAATGGAAGGGTTAACAATTTATTTATTTATTTTGTATATTAGATTTTGTCATATTTTTATACAGTGGCAATGTGGATGAAAGAGCTCATTAACACCATATTTACAACTATATAAATTAAATGATAACAAAATAAGAAATAAAAGAGTTGATTAATAAAAAATATTATATCAAGTAAAATAATATCGTAATCATTCCTATTTACATTCAGCATGGACGACTACGAACGGAGCTCTTCATCCACTTGTGGAATAAGTGCAAGACACTGGAAGATAAAGAGCCTTACGTACTGGTATTAAGAGCCAGTGGAGGATGAGTAAGGACACAAGCCGAAGACCTTCAGGGCTTGAGTTGAGAATCTGGCCATTACTAGAGCTCCAATATAATTATTTATAATAGGCTACTCCCGTTTCAACCTTTGTGGAGGATTGTAGGGATGGGTAATACTAGATAGAGATTGTGCTAAGGCATTAGGATGATGAGTGAGATTCTCATGAAATGTGGTGAATTTAGATTTAATAAGGTCTGATAAAAATGGGATATGAAGGTCATGATGTAAGGATTGATGATTACATATTAAGGAGCATCGAATATTGTTTGAAGGACTTTGGACGCGTTTGATGCTGGACTTTTTAGCTGTTCCCCACAGTTCTGGTCCAAATAGGTTTTATTATTGCTTTCTAAAGTAGTAATCATTGTGTAGTATTTTGTCGCTTTCATTACTGAAAGCTCTGATTTCCTACTAAGCAGTCCATACAATTGTCCAAATCGTCGTTCTTTTCAGTAGAGTATGTGGATTCCACGTTAGTCTTCTGTCTAGCGATATAGTAGATACTCTTTTACTTACAACCCTGGAAGGCAAAAATTTTAAAAATATTTTTCTGTTGCTGCAAACAAAAGTATTTTAGGGTTTCTTTAGGTACCAATATCAACAGTTTAACAAATGTACGTGATGGCGATTAGGAGAGATCAGACACACCGATTTCTCAGTCTTTGTTGTCTATAAACTGCTTTCTATATTTCTCTGTTGTCTTCGTTAATTAATCATTGAATCCTTACATAGTTCATATTTCATTACTGTTAACAATGCGAAATGTTTAATTATTCTTAAAAAGGTCCTTTAAAGAAAAAATTATTGAAAATTCGGCATGTATATTTTTTTAAACTATTTCAGTGAGAATAATACTCCACTGATATTAAAGATCACTTGATTGTACATTAATATAATGAGGTTAATCAAAGTCGTTGGAGCTGTTTTTGAGATAATCAAAACATGTGAACAATCGATTTTATGAAGTGGCAGTTTTATCGGAAAAGTTGCTGTAACATCCAGACATAGCAAGCCTGAACAAGTAATTTCAGTCTCATACGATCTTTTATTTTTGAGTTAGGCTGTTCATACACACATGCGACTTTCGAGACTTGGTTATTTAGACCTTAAAATGTTTATTTTCGTCGAAAACACGAATTAGAAATTTTCCGCAAGTACGTTGCTATATATTCTATAAATTGGTAAGTAAAAAAAAATAAAAAAAATAAGTTATCTGCATTTCAGTGCAGAATTGGACTAAAGCCCAAGTTCCGTTTAAACGGAAGATTCGAATCAACTTCTTGTGATTGTTACACCCCGTGACCGAGAAACAAAAGACACTCCACTCTCTAGCGAGCTTTGGACAGCCTTTCTTTCTTCACTCCTATTCGGTAAAGAAAACTATGAGTGAATAAAGACATTTCCGAAGAGCCCTCTTTTAGCCGAGTAGAGGTAGATGGAGGGATACGGAAGACAAGAAACAGGAAGCATGAGAGCATGGAGTAAGGCCACATCCTTCCACATAACTAACACCATCATCATCACTAAACCCCTAGCAAAATTAATTAACTATCTCTCAATAAATGTTCTGTTTCGGCCACCCTTCATGCCTGAAGTCACAATAGATTTAGGATTTAACATTCATATTCTCTCTAGTTCAACCAACCTCTATAAATATGTCATCTATTGCCTTATTTTATTCAATTAATTCCATACAGTCCACTACAAATCCAACCTGGCCTTGAGTTGAGGCACACTTCATACAGTCCATATTAACTTGTTTTTCTATCTGCATCATCGTTCACTAATCACTAATATGCTGAGTAAAGTTTATTTTCTCAGGTCATGTGTGGTAAAGTCATAGCCATTTTTATCGTGGAAGCCTCTGCCTTAGATATCAGTTAATATTAATTAATAAATAAATATTATATCACCTTAAATGGAGCCGACTGTCATACTCAACAATAAAATTAAGAAAATATAAGTAAATAAATTTGCCCTCAACCAGTTGATGAAGAGGCGAGGGGGCAGGTGGGTGGTGAGGTTGACCTCGACCTTGACCCTTGGGGAAATGCTGTAATCAGCACCCTGCTCCAACCGCCTGATTTTCCCCCTCTCTCACTAATTTCAAGTTCTAATTAATAAGTCGAGAGAGGTAGACTCTGTTTCAAACAAAGTTCACAAAATTTCTTTTAATAAAATACATTATTTGCCAACCAGGTTTGGTACATTTCAAGGCAAAAGAGATGATGTAATAAGAAATAATTTTATCTTTATACCTATTTTATTTACTACCAGGTAACTTCATCAATTCAATACTATTGTTTTCGGAAAATGTTCAATTTTTGGTAGATTTCGCAAAATTCTCTTTGTCGTGCTAGATTGTGAATATATATGACAATGTGTGTTGGGGTGCGAGAGTCCCTCTGTGTGGCTGGTGAAACACAAAGTTTTGATTCCTAACTGAGCCAATCAATATTTATTTCACTGCGGTTCATAATGGTCACTTTTCATAATCTGAACAAGTGAAATTATCGTATGATCGTGTAATACATAAAACTTAATAATTTCATAAGCTATTTTATGAAGCGTGAAGTTTTATTAAATATCTTTTAAAAGTTCTTTCAGAGCACCATAATTAAATATTTTTAAAATAATAATGAAACCACCAAAAAAAAATTATTGCGTTTACATTAACTGTTTATAAAATTTTTACTACATTCAAATTAATGTTTTTATACGGAATTATAATTTGGAAAAATATTACCTCAGTATTGTAATGGTATTCAATAAATTAATAACTTGACATTTATTTTGTATAGGGCAAGTACTTTTAAACCAGAATGTTTGTGAGGCTATAGAGAATGGAAAATTATGTTTTTATCCAAGATGCTTATTTTCCAAAAAAATTAAAAACAAATGTTCCACTATCCAAACGATCCTTTCTTGAAATAAAAACTCTTCACCATGCACTCCGTATCTTAAGCATTGTGAAAAAGACGGTATTATTAATTTTTAAAAGGCAAATCTGCCTTTTACAGTCACTAATTTTACTATTTTTTCTTTTGTAAAACTTCGAGTCTTATTATATAACTATGGACCACTGAAGTTTTCATCAACATTAGATCAGGAAAATTTCTGGTTAAAATAACTTGATAAATATTTTTTATCTTTTTCTCATTGGTAACACCTGTAAAAACTTTTAAAATAAATTAATATTTAATGAATAATCTAAAGCTGTCTAAAGACATCATTGTTTGCTGAATGTATTGCAGCTATGGTATTTTTATATATTCATAAAATGAAAAAAAGAAAACATAAAATGTAATTATTTTAACCTATAAGACATAAACTTCATCATGTTTGATGAAATATATCAATATATTAGTATTGTTATATATTTATACAAAAGAATTTAATTTTCTTTAGGTCTATCAAAAAAAAAATTTGAAACGTTCAGTAGAATATATATTTTTTTAAAATGAAAAACTAAACTTTTAATGGCTTAATTACGATGATTCTAATTAAATTTAGCTCACTATTTTTGGAGAAAAATGAATAATCTTTAAAATTGCAGGAAAACTTACTCTTGAAGAAAGTTTTTTTTCAGATAAATGTTTAATGTGACCAAACCGATGTTTCGTGAATCCTGATGTATTCAGTTTTGAAGACGTGAAAATCACATAGATGTGTGAACTGATAATGAGTGATATAACATTTCTATTTGGCTTGTATTGTCTTTTTTGGGCTATTAGAAAGAGAAATTCTAACTCCGGCATTTCAGTCGTAACCAATTTTGAATTGGACTCTCGTTGACCAATAATTTATTTATTTTAGAGGCTTTGAGAAATTTCCATTATTAATGAATAATTAAGATTAAGATTAATAAAAAAATATAAATGTGTAGAAATGGAACTGGATATATTATAGGACTTTTCCAACTATATACAATTTTATTTCCCTTCAAAACGTGAATGGCCACGTTTTGGTAGAGAATTGGCCTCCTGTGGTATAAAACGTCAGAATTTCGGCTTATTATTTTTTTTTTTTTACAAATTTATCTGTTTAAGATAAATTTACAAATATTTGTTATGTGAAAGAAAATTATATTTCGTAAAATATAAAAGAAAAAATAATTCCTTGGCAATATTACATCAAAAACACCACATGTTCACAAATAATGTAAAAAGTTTATAGGTATTAAAAAAAATAATGTGTGAAGGTGATTAAATGTTTCGATAAAGAAATCATCCTTTTCATTTTTACTAAATCAAATTTTTTTCTAAATTTATTTTTAATACTCATCCCCCCTTTAGTCATCCATATTCTATGAATACTGAATATTTGAATTTTGGGTTTTAAAAATGAAAAAAAAGTTATTTTGATAAAAAAAATGCTCCTATAATGAAAAAACAAAACAATAACAAAGTTATACATGAAATTCACTACCAGCGCCCAAAAAGATATGTAAGAACTAACATTTAATTTGTTATTTATTATTGCCAAGTCTAGAGTAGAGAAAATAGTTTGAGGTCTCACAAGGTTTAATGAGAGCAAAAAGCTTTTAATCTCTGGAATAAAAATAAATAATCGGTATGAAGACATTATAATGACGTTTTACCAATTCTATTTTTAATTTAGAGGCAAGCATTCGAAGTTCATATATTTTTATTGGTTGAAATATGCAACTTAATTTCATTAACATAACAATAAAATAAGAGCTACATATCATGATTTATATTTTCAGAAAATTTTTCCTGGAAATGCATTTTTATTAAAGGGACCAGTAAGAAGCAAACTTTGAGTCATTAGAAGGCACTCAAGAAAAAACACCAATATCTATTAAAACAGGATTAATTGGTAGTTTTTTTTAAACAGAAACAAAACAGTAATATAAAACTTGTAACAAACTGTGGTATGATATTGATCCCTCACATGATAACCAACTGAGCTTTTTCCAGTGTAGCCCGTCGTACATAGTTGCTAACAACTCTCTAATTAGATCCTTTTAATAAACTGAGTAGTTGTTCTGAAAAGCAGGTCCACTGCTCAAAATATTTTATTCTAATTTCACTATATTTGTGATAGGTACCCAAGAACTGAATGGTATCTTCCCTTTCTTTGGAGTTACATACATTCATCATCATGAGATTTTGGTTTTAATAATTAGCAATGTGGGGGTTTAATGTCGTGCAAAAATACCACCACGATTTAGAATGTTCTAATCATTGAATAATTTTAATATAAGTGAAAAAATAATAATAATCAATATACATTGGTATATCTGGGAAGTAATATAAATACAAAATTGAAGAATGAGTGAAAGAAAAAATTAAATATTTATAAAATTAATAAAATATAAAACTGACTAATAGACAAAAAATAATATAAGAAAAAGGTAATAAATAAATTTTGAGTTCTCAGCGGAATGTCTGGAGTTCAATCTACAAGATAAAATGATTTTTTTTTTAATTTCTTTATTCATGTATTTCAGTTTATCAAAAATATATACAAAAAGGAAACTTGATGTTGGTTATACAAGGGCATGATGCAGACATGTGTAGAATCTACCCATTGATAAAATTCCAGTTACATTTCTAGAGGAAAAGATCTCGAGGCCATAGGCTTCTTGATGCCAAAGAGAATTATCAGGTGATGAAGGAGTAGCCAGTTTAGAAACAAGTGGGTTTGGATGCTTAGGAAGTTTATAATGAAAGGATTAAGAATGTTTATATTTCAATTTTATATTGTAGTGTAGATAGTTGACCGTAGATTAATTATTGGAGATGATCGGAGGTGCGGTCAGTAAAAAAAAAAAAAAAAAAAAAAAAAAAAAAAAAAAAAAAAAAACATAAATAAATAAAAATATTTATTCATGCCGACGTTTCGACTTGGATTTTAGGTCTTCATCAGGGCTATAGAACAGAAAGATATTACAACTGTCATTTAGAGAAACATAAAATGGAAAAGAAATAGTATACTAACAAATTTGGAAATATGCAAATTAAGATTAGAGCGTATGTAAAAATAATACTTTAAAAAAGAAACAAGGGAGAAGAAGACATATGAAGAATGAGAAATGAAGAAAGTGAAATATATGAAATACGAGAGAAGAAACTAACAGCTTACACCAAGGGGTACTGGCTAAAACTGATTAATTGGTAGAAAGTCACGATGGAGTTGGCATTGGAAGGAATAAAGTATAAAGAGAAAATGTAATTGTCAAGAAAGATCGTTAAGATAAAAAAGCTGATACACTATGAAGAATATAAAATAAAAGTAAAGCTAAGGAGTAAAACATATATAAATAAGTTATAAAATATTGTATAAGTGTTATGGAGACGTGAATTTATACTGTCATTTGTATCATGGCACTCGTAACTTTACCAAAATCAGCCAAGATTTTATCAATTCACATTTAATCATACCAAACTTTCTCATTATCCGTTCCTTTCTCATCGATAGATTATTCCAAGTAAACCACAATGGTTCCTATTCATCCCTCTATTCTCAGTCTGCTGGTGGTCTATACAGCTGACATCCCAACCATTCGTAACACTACCATAACCACTTATGCTGATGATACATGTGTGCTCGCTGTTAATAATAACCCTTTGGTTGCATCCCAAACTCTCCAATCCCATATTACAGCCCTCGAAGAATGGGGTCGTAATTGGAGGATTAAAATAAATCGCAACAAATCCCATCAAATCACCTTTACCCTTCGTTGTAAACCTACCGACTCCTTTAATAATGTTGATCTTACCCCTGTCGAACAGATCCGCTACCTTGGACTACATCTGGACAAACGACTAACCTGAAATCTTCACACAAGGAAACTGCACGTCGATTTCGACTTTTACAGCACTTATTGGACAAACAGTCTTAACTTCCAATTCATTACAAAAGACTGATCTACATGACTGTAATAAGGCCAATCTGGACGTACGGAGTTGAGCTTTGGGGCTCCACTATACCTTCGAATTCCATTCGTATTCAATCATTGCAATCCAAAATCCTTCGTAAATCCTCAATGCTTCTTACATTGCTACTTTGCCACAAACAAAATCATACATAAAGACCGTAATGTTCTATATGTATCCGATATAACCCGAATTAGATATCACTCCTTCCATTACAAACTCCCTAACCATCCAAACCCATTAGTTTCTATCCTTGTTTCCTCTTCCATTCCTGACAATCCTTCCAGGCGCCTGAAAAGAAGATGGCCACGAGACCTGCTGATGTAACAGTGCTACCAATGGGTAGTACCTCTCACGCCTGTAATACTCCAATTTAACTGAGACCAAATTAACTAAATGTTTTATAATGTATAGTTGTTTAAATGGCAATAAATAAACTAAAAAAAAAATAAAAAAATCATACCAAAGACTGCATCTAACAAATCAACAGCCTTGAAAGTATATTAACAAAACGGAGCAAATATGTATATACCCCTAGAATTCTACTGGAAAAAGGTAATACATTTAACATAAAAATATTATATTTGAGAAAATTTAAAGTAATGATTCTAACGAAGGGGGTTTAGAAGAATAAGTACTGTAGGGCAGGAATTGGATAAAGGATGTGGGGATCTATCTGGCTCAGTTGAGGAAAAGTAAAGAAAGGAGTCGGAGCTCCCCCTCCCTGAACAAATTTCCCTATAATTCCTTTTGTGTTGCCTACTAGCCGCTCACAGGCCACTAATCCCCCGTCCCTATATATGACATCCGTTATCTTTGTTTCAACCCTTTTTATACCGGTCGGAATAATCAAAAACCTGTGGTGATATTTTTTTGTCTGCATATCGGGCGGTTGGCCGTAGGGCAGAGGGTCCTGGATATTTTATGCCCTTCCCCTACCCCCTTCCTTCACCGCTATTATTTATGTTTTTACCCAGGATCCCTGCATTGTCTTCTCGAGACCACCCCTACAATAACCTGCTGAATTTATCTCGACTCATTAATAATTTTTAAGCCTGATATCTCCTTGTCTTTGTGGGCTCTTACCACTATCCAATCAACGTAGTATTCAGATATGAAGTATCATTTTCTAATCTTCTGTCTCTAGATCTTACTTATTGTTTACCTCTAGGTAAACAATAAGTAAAACATCTTACGCTTACTGTTACGTTTTTGTTTATCTGCTTTTTTAACGCATGCGTGGGTTTCGTATATCCAACATTTTTTTCATGAATATATTTTTAATATTTATTAACTTTTATTACCTTTTCATAAATATTTATTACTAATTTTATCAATTATTTTTACCTTTTATATATATTAAAAAAAAATTAAAATCTGTACCACTACAACCCAAGAAAGGTTATAACTTTGTCAGGACGTACTGTTACTAGACCAGCGGTTGTGCAAGGAGGTGAATTGGTCAGAATTACGCTCGACCGCCAGATTTTTACGCAATTAAGGGTACCCAATTTATGAGGCTGGGTGGATCCCAGAAGGGCTCTAGAACCCACAGGGTTGACTCACGGTCATAAAAACTATAGATAGAAAAAGTAAAAGAACAAAAATGATAAAACAAAAAATAATCATGTATTATTATTATATATTATAAATTAACTGCACTATGCCTATATTGTATAAGAATTAAAAAATATATATATCTGACCAGGTATAAGTATGCTGTGTATTTAGCAACACAGCAAGGTTGTACAGCACAACGTTTTTTAAATAAAGTTTTTCTCTCTCTCAGTTATCAAGTAGTTTCTAAAGGATATTTCAATGCGTCGATTCATAATGGAAATCGATCTATTGAAACTATTCTTATTTAGTGTTCATTCAAAAATATGATAATACACACCGTCTTAGTACGCTGTGATCGAAGGAGTATTTAATATATACTTAACACTGGATATCTTTTTTATAGATGTTGTATTCACTAATTTACCTGAACTAGATAGCACACAGAATATTTTATTAAATCAGCTTCCAAATTTTCAAATGACACTAGACGTATTAAGGAAACTTTACATGGATAACTTGCCAAATAAATTTAAAGGTATGAATTGGAATTAACCATGATAGTTAACTTAGGGAGAGCGCGGTACCTTGTTGAGTAAGGCTTGTAGTTTGCTACTAACTAGAAGGACTCGGGTTCGAATCTGGCTCTAGCAGATAATTATTGATTCTGTTACTGTAGCCGATAGTTATCCCATGATTTGGGAGCCCTCCATAGTACACTCAGCCTCATATAGTGGGTACCGTTAGTCGATGAAAAATTTAGCGGTTGAGCGTGACCTCCTTGCTCAACCGATATTCAAGAAACAATACTTAAACAGTAACAGGTTCGTTATCGTTAGTTTTCACTGAAAATGTAACTGGAACTTTTCTGTTCTGCATGAAATTAAGAATACACGGTATGGAATAATTTGTAATACTTCATTATAGTGCTTGTTTGCTAACTGAAAAGTGGATTAATAATATTGTTGGCTGTATTTTTCCATTTCTAATCTTCGCCTCTCCGCTACTGCCTTTAAATTTCACTCGTCGAATCCCTCAGTTCTGGCCGTATTTTATTAGCTTAGTCCCTACCCCCCTCTTGTCTTCAAAAATTGTATTTTCCAGATCTTTTTACTCCATTTTTATGGATGAATATTTTTATTGGTTGGCTTTTCTTCAAGGGTCTGGCTCTATGACAATACTTTCCAGCAATTTAGAATCTTTCTTGAATTGTTTAGGTACCTGTTTATAGTACCATATGGATCTTTAGGTCATTTTATTTTTCATAGTTTCTGCCTAAAAGCTCTTGTCCGATAATTCAATTCTGTGTGTATGTTTACAGCCTTACCTTACCAAACGTCTAATCGTCTTCGACTGTACCCCTTACTGATGACGGGTCACACTGTTCTATTTTAAAAGCTTTCATAAACTTTAATTAGATACATTCGTTTAATTTCTCAATTGAAATATCCATGCTTAATTCTTAATAATAGTCGAAGTACATTTAACAAAATTGATTTCCCTCCCATTACTGTATTCTCACTATACATAGCAATACTAGGCATATCACAAAAATATATCTAATATGGCAATAAAATGGTTTGATGTTATTTTTTTTAATCGTATTCATTTCGCTTGAAACAATCCTGAGATACATCTACAAGATATTAACATCCACTTGTCGACAGCTACTGGATGACGGAGTTGACATTGAGCTGACAGATAGACAGTTGTGTGCATGGCGGTTAACGGACCTTGCAGCCATACTCAACTAGAAACTCTTCGAGAAACCATCTGACATAGCTCAAGTCTGAACATGACAACATGTCACTCACTTACCACAGCTCCTCTGAATACTTACCTCTAGGATAGGAGTCGATTCCTCCATGAACATATCTAACGGGTATGTTCAAAAGAGTGCGTCAAAATAAACAAAACAGACAAAACAAAAGTATGTTCAATTATTTAAGACTGATTATGTCGTTATTGACAAATTGGCAGTAGTGTGATTTCGTTTCAAGACCATCTTTTCCTTTACCTGGGATTTTCCTAAACAGGGATGTTTAACCTTTTTATAACGCGCGCTGCAACTATACGTTCTCCATATCATGGCTTGCCACAACAGGACCTGTCTCTTCCCCTCCATCCACCTTTCGCAATAAGCACTTCCAATACTTATTCTGTATTGGGTATAGAATATTTAAAAAAAAATATTTATTTATTATTTGGTACATTTTAAAGAGTAACAATGTACAATCTATCTGTCAAACGTTTATTCCCACTAGATTGAAGTTATTTTAGTCTATTAGAGAATAATTTATCACAAGTTATTATATTTCGGAAAATATGAAATTATGGCAAAAAAATTGTTTTGTTTTTTTTTAAACAAGTAAAAATTCTACAATAAATAAATAAAATGGAGTATAATACTTAACTCATGCTTATGACATCTTTATTTCGTAAATTTTCCATTAATTTTCTATGGCAATTATGACGAAGCATTGCTTGCAACCATACTTTTGAACGATCAACAAGGTTATGGTGCTGCAAAATCTCTGCCCTAATGACTCCAACGTAGAGGCCGCCTTTAAAATGTTTATTAACAGAATAGCAATATTGTTACCCATACAAAAACAAGGCGAGTATAAATTAACCTTTCGTCTTAGGAACAAAATTTGTTTTTTCTTCTTATATATTTATAGCATATTGTAGCACGTCTGTCTTCGGTTGGGCTGCTCGAGGAGTGTTTGTGACTTCTACGTCTATAAAAGTGCCTATGAAGTATCAGGGCAGTTTTCAGAGGCTTTTAATGTCTGTTGTGTTTTCTTTGAAGGTAGTTAATCCTATTCCTAAGTTGTCTTGACCAGTTTCTTAACTCCTTCCATCGTACGGAGGGACGTGACGGCCGTGCGGGTTAGGGCGCAGGTTCCAGTGCGCTCGGTTCGGAACGTTGTGGGTTCGATTCCCACCTGGAGCAGTTGAACATTTATTTTTCGGTGGTCCCGAAGACTTGTACTCTCCATCTAATACCAGTACCAGTCCATCGTACGGAGTATACAGTTGTGTTACCATTTTTAAAACACTTTACAGGTGGTAAAAAAAAGAAAAGAAAAAAGAAGTAATGTAGCAGAGATCTTTTTTTTTTCTTTTTTAATATTGATTTAATAATTACTATATGTAATTTATATTTTTAATTTAATATAAGGATTAGTGTTTTTTTCGCCTATCATCCACTAGTAACAATAATGTACAAAAATTATGAAATATTGTTTACTAATATCATGACTACTAAGAAAGTATTTTTTTTTTTAATAACCATTATTTAATGCTACTTATTTTAATCGTTAATAGTGAGTGTTAGATGGTCATAATTATCTAATAACCTTATAACCATGTTTTAATCGGAAGAGTCTGAGTCAAACCATTCAATTATTAATGTAACAGTTTCCCTTTGATCAGAAGGTTTTATCTAATCTATACTGAATCTGTGACCTCAAAAGTTCCACTTAATAAGTCCTTGTGGTCCCAACCTTTCAACTTCAATCAACTGACTCACCGAAGCGAAGATATCCAATATGAAATATTATACAAAAGAATTGATTCTTAATCAAAGGAAAAGGTATTCATAATTTTCCACTTTGACTCGAAGAAATGAAGTTTAAACTAATCCTATCGAAGATACAAAAATCATTTATGAAGCATTGTTAAACCTCTTGGTATGAAACATGTCTTCATTCATTCTGATTCTTCTTTCACCGTGAATTCATGATTTTTCACCGTCTATCAATACACATAACTTAATACTTATCTACTTGTGTTTAAATAAAAGCTATTTTTGTCTTCGTAATAATATATCATATATTTTTATGAAGGGAATTTTATGGAAAAAATAAATGGAGTGTTCCACCGTTCTAGAAAAAAATCAGGGATATGTATGCGACGCCACAGCGGTTCACAATTCCCTTAAAATTTTTAAAGCTAAAAATAAATCTCATTAAAAAAAAAATGACCATAATAATGTTTGGTAATCAGCAACTCGTTTGAACAATCTGAATTTATAAATATCTTTATGGCTTCGATTCTCACAACTATGTGACTTTTATCTCTCTGGAAAGCAATTATATACTTAAATTTTCTATGACTTATCCACGTGATGAGGAACTACTTTACAAAAAAAGTAGTAATATTTTCTTAATTTAAATTTTAAAATTATGAAGAAGATGGTCGGGGTGCGGTTATACGAAAGGACAAATAGTTAAAAACTATTTATTTGGCGACGTTTCGCTCCACTTTGTAGAGCTTCTTCAGGGCTAAAAAGATTTTTAAAAACAACTAAAAGGTAGGGTTAAACTAATAATAATCTATATGAGCACAACTAATATTCATAAAATAAAAAAATATATAAATATACATACAAAAAAATAATAAGTATTAAAAATATATACAAAAATAATAAATTTTATATAATAACTATTTGAATTTCTTCTTTTTGTTAAATTCTTTATAATTTTATTTTCAGACAAATTTACATAGTTTAACCTTACCCTTTTTTGTAACCTATTATCCTACTAAGTCAAATTATTTATAGTAATTTTTATATCTTTTTAACACTGATGAAGTTGCTCAAAGTGGACCGATACGTCTACAAATAAATAGCTTTTTTTGTTTTCTTCTGATCAAATCCCGACTATCTTCTTCATAATTTGAAATAATACGGTGAATTATTTATATATATAATTTTGTATGGAATAACAAATTATTTTTAATTTTGATTTCCATACGAGTCTGAAAAGACAGGAAACTGCTCGTTGATTCCGACTATTACAACATTTTATAGAAAAACGATCTAAACTTCCCATCCATTACAAAAGACGGATCTACTTGACTTTAATAAGGCCTATCTGGACATACGGAGTTGAGCTTTGGGTTCCACTAAACCTTCGAATTCCTCTCGTATCCAATCCTTACAGTCCAAAATCCTTAATGTTCCTTACTATGTCACAAATCAAGTCATCCATCCAGGATGTTCCATATGTTACCGATTTGGCCAGAACCAGACACCTATCCTTCCATGACAAACTTATCAGCCATTCAAACCCACTTGTTTTTAACCTGGCTTCTTCACTACCGGATAATCCCTCTTGGTATCTGAAAAGAAGGCCCTTCTTCTTCTCTATTAACGTAATTGGAGTTCTATCAATCGGTAGATTCTCCACATGTTTGTATCATGTTATTTTATATCTAATATCTAATTTACTAGTTGTTTATAATTTTATACTGATGTAAATGAAAATTAATAAATTACTAAAAAAACAATACAAAAACTTTTCATTTATGAAATGATAACGAAAAATACCTAATTGAAAAAAGATGTTCAAAGTGTAAGTAAAACCATTGTAATATGATACTGAAAATATTAAATTTCACAGATTTTGTATTCATTTGATTAAAAATTGGTTTATGAAAGGTTGTAAAAGGAGCCGAAACAAAAGCGTGTTATTAAAGGGGCTGGTGCCAGGGTTAAGTGGGGACAGGTGATAACTGTGCTCAAAGTTTCTGAAGAGAAACTGGCTACTTCTATAATTCAGAGAGCTTGCCCAAGTTTTACCACTACTTCCGAGAGGGCTACCTTTGATCTCGCTGAATCGACAGTCTTAAGCCTAGCCCGTAAATAAATAAGTACTACACCCCTTCCAGCGGGCTCCAAAACCAACCCCTTCGACAGAATTTCTGACATGAGGTAAGAGCACTTAATTCTCTGCCATTGTAGAAGAAGGGATGTTGTTAAAGCCTGTTTCCATTTATGATTCCTTACTCTCCCCTTCGCCCATTTTGCCGCCAAAGCCGAAATATAAATTCGGTGTGAGCTTAGTATTTGATGCTTTTATCAAATTAATTTCATTGATTCAGGATAAAAAGAAAAAAAAAAACTGAAACAGAAGCCGTCCTACCATGATTCGCAGCTGAATATGCAAAATACTATAAAACTTTTTACACAACTTGTTAAAAATTATAATTAAAAGATTATTTTTTTAAATTATTTATTTAATGTAATTTACAACTGTAAAAATAATACAATAGGTAAATATGTAGTATGTTTCATATACCCTTGAAAATCTTGGGAAGGAACCACCCATTGGTGGTACTTGAAACATTAATTTAAATTAGAAGTTCCGTGGCCATCTTCTTTTCAGACGCCTCGGAAGATTATCAGGGATTGTTAAGTATGAAAGATTAAGAATTAATGGATTAGGATGGTTAAGGAGTTTGGAATAAAAAGACGCATATCTGTTTTGGGTCAAATCTGCAACGAATGGGATTTTAAGGTTTTTGTTAATGAGTTTATTTGTGACGTAATAAGGAGCATTAAGGATTTTACGTAGGAATTTGGATTATAACAATTGGATGCGGAAAGAATTTGATGTTTTGGTGGAGCCCCAGAGCTCAATTCCAAATGTCCAAATTTATAATTAAAAGATAAATGCCTTATTTGCTACAAATGAATGCTGCTCAAATTCAGTGAGTTACAACATACTAGTCAGTCTCAGGATAGGTAACTTACAAAGTCATAATAAAATATATATCCTAATACAAGTGATTAAAAAAGTTATATTAAGTCACGATAATGACACATTATTATAAATTATTTCATTTTTTTTTTATTTTCATAACTAAGCTACATTAAATTTTCGTTATGTTTTTTGTTCATTTATCACTTTGCACTTTTTTTTTTTTTATTGCTTTTTTTTTTATTCCTAACTGTATATTTTTAAATCTCTCTGTTTTCCCTCCCTTTCATCTCATATTTATCTTTTCCATGGACTCAAATGCTCAATGCATTATATGAATTTTATTTAACTTTATGGGGTCATCAATTTTTTTTTTAAATGTCGATAGGCTCACATAAAAAATAAAATTATATAGGAAAAAACGAAGTTATAAAAAAGTAAATATTAAAAACAAAATAATAGTCGTAGTAATAAAGTTAAAAAATATATGAATAAGTCAACAATAAATATTTAAGTTAAAAGTTAAATATGAATGAATGGGTTGAAAATAAAATAAATTAAAAAATTAAATGGTTAAAAATAAATAAATTAGTTAAAAAATAAATAAAAATTAAAAAATTAAATGGTTAAAAATAAATAAATTAGTTAAAAAATAAATAAAAATTTAATAAATAATTTAATAATAAATAAATAAGTTAATAATGAATAAATAGCTTTAAAGAAACAGTGATATTAATTGATAAATATATTTGTTTTAAAGACAACTGTCCTAGGCAATTATCATGCAATAAAAAGAAAATATTTTGCATTGACAAATTAATTGTCAAGTAACTATAGTTCAGTGGTCTGAGGGCTGTAATACTGGAGAAAAGGACCGAGTTGAGAGATAAGGACCAAAAGATATTTTGTTTTAATTTAAGTTACCCACTATCTAACGAAAAAATTGATTAATAGTTTATTAATTAACTAGTAAATTTCTTTGCTGTGATATTTGTTGTTGCAGTAACTACTTTGATTAATAAATAAACATTGAAAAATACACAAAGTATTATTCCTTCCGTTAAATAGTCATTACTCGGAATATAAGTAACTTCTAATGCTTAATTGTTAGATAACTTGAAGTTGTACATCTAAACACGAGCAACCGGAAATAATTGACGAATGGATTTACCCACTTTCAAAATAAGCGGCTGAACTATTAAACTAACCCTGAAATCTTATTTGTCCAAAATTATTGTATTTACTCGGGGTATAAGTAACCTCTAACGCTTTATTGATAGATAACTCAAAGTTGTACATGTAAACACGGGCAACCGGAAATAATTGACAAACGGACTTAGGCCACTTTTAAAATAAACGGCTCAAATAGTTGTTAATTATTTTTAGTTCATTTTTGACCGCACCGTCGACTATCTCCTTCATATTCAGTTACGGTAAATTATATGAATGAAAAAGATTATAGTTTTGATAATTTAAAACGTTATACTGATAAATATTCTATAAGTATCCTTCACATAAGTAAGAAATGAAAAACATTATGTTGAATAAAAACTTTAGGCAGGAAAACACTTATAAAAGAGTCAATAAGGTTAAAGAAGTGTAGCCCGAGATCCTACGGGGGAAGGAATTGATTTTCTAATCATCCTTTATAAATGAGATTTATAGCTGCCTTTAAAGGAAGAAAAAAACGCTCCATAAAGAAGTAGTAATTATAGCCTTGTTAAATTTTCATATTTATTGTAGGGGGGAGGGGGTAGTTTTCGATAAATCACCAGCTCGGATTTACGGGGCATGAAAGGATAGTAAAAAACATTTAAGGAGGCTCGTAAAAGTTCGAGGAAGTGGAAAGTTGATATATTTGAAAGTGAGCGGGAGGGTCGATTCTTATAAACCATTGGGTTTTGTTTTCACATAACGAAGCGGTTCAGGAATCTTCCAAAACATTTGGCATATTTTCAGGAAATGGGGGAGTCCTCGCCATGGTGCTTTATTCTCCTAATCTGGGATAGAACATCAGTCAATCCAACATAGGCAACAATTATCTCCTACACTCCCAACTTTTCGCGGATCTCTTGTATTATCGAGTTGCTGTGTGTTTCAACATTAACCTTCCATCCCCTGTTTTATTGCTAATGTCAACGGTTCCTTCATCAACTACCTCTACTAGACTATGTGTTCAATAAACTGAACTGTGAAGGAAGTGGGATAATTATAAAGGACGACATAGAGTCAGGTGGGGGGGGAGGGTAATTGGGAACGAAATATATATGTTTCGCCTTCTTATTGCCATAGCGACCAAGTCCTATTATCAACTTGTTAATACATACTTCATGCAACAATCCTACTGGTAAAAAGTAAAACTTGATTTTTAAATGGCCTAATTTTTGGCGTTTTCAATTACCCCACACATTCCCAATTACCCCGTAGTGTAGGGATGGATAATGGAAACGGCTACTTTCTAATCTGGATCCATTAAATGAATACAGTATCATCTCTTGCAGAATGATTATCATACACCGACTTCAAATCAACAAAGAAATCATTGACAACAAAAGAATCCCTCGCTTATTTTCAAGCCTTTTGGAGGTGTTCAGGTTTTTTTTAGTGAAATCCAACAAAATTAGTGGAATGAACCCCAACATGAGTCGCGAACGCTTGATATCAATCTTCACCTGGTTTCCCATCGATAAATCTTGAATTTATCCCAGTTGCTTTGATGTAGTCCTGCACAAGCTCCTTTATCTCTACTTAATAACAAGGGTAATCCATTTTTGCCATTGCTACCAATCATTCTAGAAGAGTGTTTTTAACTTTACTTGATAGATCAGTAGGTCATCCTGCCCCCTACTTTTTCTCCCATTGATGCGGTTAAAGAGTATTGTTTTAGCGACCGCGTGGCCAGAGAAACGGCAAGGTACGTCATGTTGCCATTGAGAATATTTTGGATGGCATGGGTACGTCATCAATTGTGGAAGAAGGTGAGAAGGCACCCAGGTTGTGAAAGAATAGTTACACGAAAATCACCATAGATACTCGAAATTTACTCAACTACCAACAATTATTGACAAACAATGATTCTCACTTGCGAATCGTGCAGTCACCAGAAGCTGTTATCAGGAGACACTTCTATTTGATTTTCAGAAATTATTCACTATGTTAACTATTCATATCATAGAACTGCCAGCTGAAAACCAGGAAAGGCGGAAACACGTTCTATCACTTCATAGTAACACTGACTTTCTGAGGCCATCTCATTTTGGTTTCCCAAACTACCACGTGAGTTCTAATGATGCTTGTTCCCAATTACCCCTTATTCCCAATTACCCCACCAGACCCTATTTTCGCCAATTAACTGAATCAGCGAGCTCCTTGAGCAGTACAAATCCGTGGGACCGAATATTAATAATTATAAAACAAAGATAATGACAAATTCATAGAAAGGAGAGGCCAAAGTCAACAACTAAGAAATCAGTTTGGTCGAGCAATATATTGAGATAGAAAAGAAGAACTAAATATAAGGATAAACATGGGATAGAAAAACACTGGAGCATAAAACACATTTTTAAACGTCAACTACCATCAGGATTAAAGGCAAAGGTATTAAAAATCTGACTATCACTCTAAATGAAACTGGTTGCTGGGAATGAAGACGATTTTGAAATTGTGCCTCTGCAATTGCAAGTTGAATAATTTAATCTTTACCCCAAAATAAAAATTAAAAAAGTAGAAATTTTAATTATATTGTTTGTTTGTTTGTTTATTGGCGCGACAGACAGTGGAGGTCCAAGCCCTCGCCTCGATGAACTTAGGAAATATATCGTACGTTTCTTGACGTGGTTTTCATAGGGCGGGTCTGTCACTCCCACGCCTATTCTTGTGAGTGCCAGTGCCACCTTTGTGTGGCCTTTCAGCCAGTGCCACCCATTGGCTGAAAGGCCACACAAATGCCTGCGGGGATGTTGTGAGTGAGTATTGTATAGTTATAAACTTAAAAAAAATCCCGGGTAGGGCCGGGGACTTGAACTCGCAATCTATGGGTTAGCACACAGACGCGTTACCACGCTGCTACCGTCTCCCCCTTTTAATTATATTAGAATTTATAAATCCACTAAAAACAGTTATTTCATTTTAATTAATAACAATATTGCTGTTATGTATCATTAGAGGCACAACTAAATAAAAAGTGTTTTTTGGTTTTTTTCTTATCGTGTTCCAAAGATAGTGCAGATTTACCACAGAACATATGCGCCGGTATTAAACTGTGCTCAATCTTTCTTGAACAATGGCATAAGGTTAGTTATTTAATTATTATCAATATATTGTACATAATTTATTTTACTATATCCTAATTTGATTATGTTTATTTTATTTATTTATTTTTCTGTTTATATACATATAGATATTTGATTTTATTATTTATTAAATAATTTTATTTTTTGGTATAAATGAGCACTCACTACTATTACTCATTAGCCAAGTTTGTTAGATTGTAATATTCATCAATAAATAAGATTATATGTTTAAAAAAAGATTATATGTTTAAAAATTGATTTTCAATAGGTACGTTCGAATCCTTTTCTTGAATACTGACACATTTAGCATTATGGCAAGTTGGAAGCAGTTCAATTCGCAAACAGTGACATATTACGGATACACGGATTTTACGATTTTCGAATTGAAATGAGAAAAATTTATTGAGAAAATGAATGAAACTTAAAAGATACTTGTTGTTTATAGAATTTTTACATAACAAAATTAACCTACAGAGCTTAGGTTACAAAGAAAAAAAAACATTAATGAATTATATGATATTATTGATGATTACAAGTGACTATTGGTTTTAATTAATATTGATACTAGTAAATTCCTATTAATATTATAAAGTGTGCTATAAAAACAGAAAGTTCTTTATGTATAAAGAAAAGGTGAAATACTTGCTGAGGGGTGGAACAAATGAACATAAGTAGACAGACTGAAGATAGATAACAAATTGGTAAATAAAGCAGAAATTAAAATGTAAACTGATCACACTTTAACTAGGTAAGATAAACACTGTTATCTCTAATCCAAAGAGGTTACCTACTAGCAACAACTCACTTAGAGATTCTTAAACTGTTGAAATACATTTACAGAGTGCATGGTTTAAGGTGCTCAGGAGTAAAATGAATGGGAAAATACAGGTAGTTAAGGGGAGTTTGGAATTTATTAAATTTAGGTAATGGAGCAAAAAGTGGCCTGAACTCATTAAAATTCGACATTCAAGCCCTGTCAGACTACGTCAATCAGCATAAGACTTGGATGAAATGAAAATCAATCTTTATTCTGGGACACTTAGTCCCCTAAGAATAACAATTTGGAATAGTTTTAGAAACTTTTGTCTGGGTCCATTAACTTTTGAACATCATTAAATGAATCTATTACGATATTTATGTTTAAAAAAAAAATGAACAAAAATAAATATTTATCCATGCTAATATTGGTTTATATTATTCAGAAGTTCACAGAAGTTTGAGAGTCTAGGAGATGGATATATAGTTGGCGTTTGAATCAAGTTAAGGAGGAAGCTTTACGGATGGATATAAGGTAAGGAGTTCCAAAATCAGGAGGCAGGAGACCCTATGGATATGGATATAAAGATCGGTAGGTTGAGATCTTGCGTTTATGAGGATGGTATTAAATATCAAGTAAGAGTACATTCATATGACGTTTTTAATGAAAAACCATTAGAGCCGTTTAGAGAAAATGATGAAAAAAGTATAAATCGATGATATAAAGTTGCTATCAAAACCCAAGCATTAATAAATGATATGGTGTTGAATGGTCATGTAGGTAGATACTTGGAAACAACTTTTCTTTGTTGAGCTAAGTCATTCATTCATAAGCACACACAAGCGCGCACGCGATCAAACCCACAAGCACAACCTTTTTCGAGACTTAGTCACTATTTATATAAACTAAGTCTCGAAAAATGAGTGTATATACACACACTTACACACACAGAATTTTATGAGGTTGTTGTTCTTCGTTAGGGCTTTAGGGCATAAAGCCCAATGGTCATCAACGCCCATGATTTATATTTTATTTTCCTAAATTTCAATTTGTTCAAATTTAGTGTTTAAATCTTATTCAATTGGTTTTCCTTCTTAAAAAATTTAAAACCGATTTTATGTTGTTTTTTTTCATCATCATCCAGGTACATAAACATTCATAATAATTTTTTACTAAATAATTCAAAAACACTATCCAAATTATAGTCTCAAAAACATTTATTTCATTTACACGTCCAACGTTTCGGCCAATTCGGCCATCTTCAGGGACAATCTAGTTAATCTACTATGAGACATATCATTTAACCATTTTAAAAAACTCCATACAGGCTATTCTGCCCAGGTCAAAACATTTATATCTAATATGTCAAAAATACATTAAAAATCACAGTCAAATTATTTCTCTTTTATCACTATTTATACACTTTTATTACTAATATGTCAAAAATACATTAAAAATCACAGTCAAATTATTTCTCTTTTACCACTATTTATACACTTTTTATTCATAATAATGTAATTATAAAACAATTTTAAACTATAAGTGTAAAGATGACATGATTTTAAAAATGGAAATTGAAAATATGACAAATATGTGGTAAATATGATTACAAGAATTTTAAATGTACACATATAAAATAGATAAATATTGTTGATAAGAATAACTTAACTGTCACAATTTTGGGATGCAATGGTGCATGAGTATGGAAAAATTGTTCTGAAATGTTGAACAAGCAAAATATAGAATAGTTTATATTATATTTGGAAGGTTGTTTAAAAAAAAAATGAATATAATAAAATAAATAACAAAAATCATAATAAATAACTTTTAATTCTCTAAACAAAAAAGCTTATGATATCACTAACATATATATTGTTAAAAAAATATTTATTGGAGTATTAATAATTAAAACTATAATTTTTTTATTAAGTAAGGTTGCAAATAAGGATTTCACATTTTTTTCAGGTTTTCACATCTCACTAAAAATTGAACTGAGTATTTGTTATCCGTTATCCTTTGACATATTTTTTTTATCATCCGCACATGTTTACCTGTTAATTGTTTTGTTTTTTTAGATGAGAAAGTCATTCATAATTTAATGTAGTCATGTCGTAAAATCCCGTAGTTTAGGTAAAACTAATTTATTAATAAAATAGGCCTTTGATGTACCTCCCACTCCTAATCTACATAAATCCGCTGCATATACATGGCATTCCTGAAAGATGTGGTTGACTGTTATTATATTATTACAATATTGACATTTTTTGGTGGTGGTTGCTTATTGATTAGATAGAAATGAGTCAGATTTGTATGACCTAATCTCAATATTGCTATTGCGACCTCCTCCCTGCGATCGGAGCGATTTGATGTGGCCCATGGTTTAGTAATTTTTGTTAATAGTTTTTAGTTTGCTTGCCAGACATTCATTCCACATGGATTGCCAACTACCCGATAGTGGAAGACTTTATTCTTGGGGTATCAGAATGGTCGCGCCTTCAAGTAGAAGAGCACGTTCTTGGCTGCAACGTATTTTTTTATGAGGTTGTCTGGACTCAAGCTATCTCAAAACGTGTATTTCCCTCAAAAACCTGCATTTGATTTTTTTTTTAAAAACACACTACTTTACTTTATTATGTATTTGATATATAAGTAAGGGAAAAATAAAATGAAATAATGAAAAAAATTAAATTTATCAAGACCGAAATAAATATTTTGTGTCATTTTGAACAGTATGTGAGTACTTGGTCTACAAGTTGAGAGTAGTTTGTTAAAAACAATGTTTGGCAAAGGTGGAGCGAGTTTCCAGTTAAACTGCTAATGACCTTTAGCATTGTTGGATGGAGGGGAGGGGGTACGGAGGAGACAGAAGATGGTCCAGAGGGAGGGTGGTACGGACCGTTTCCCGGGGATTGCGGTGTCACCCTTGTTTACAGTGCCCACTCATGTTATGCTGCCCCCCGAGTTAGCATTCGTTATCCTTGAGCGATTTCTGGTTTTGGGCATCCACTCCCTTCTTTTACAATACATAAAACGACAAGGGGAACGTTTAGCTTATCCCTTGTAAAATCCATTACCATTTCATGTGAAACGTCTGTCCTCCATTTATGGTCTATAGATGTACGGATTCAGGGGTGCTGTCTCACAGTGTAACGAACAATAGAGATAAATCTGATTTTTTTTTTTCATATCTAATTTTACCTATTTTACTAACGCTCTAAAGTTCTCATTCTCTACAAAAAATTATTATATACTATGATAATCAGACCAATTTGGACATAAAGAATTGAGCTCTGGCGTTCTACCAAACCATCAAATTCCTCCCGTATCCAATGCTTACAATCCAGAATCCTCCGTAAAATCCTTGATGCTCCTTATTACGTCACAAATAAACTCATCCACAAAAACCTTAACATCCATTTCGTTGCTGATTTTATAATATGTGTCTTGTCATTCCAAACTCCATACCCATCCTAACACATTAGTTATTAATCTCTTATCATTAACAATCCTCAATTATCCTCCGAGGCTTCTGTAAAGAAGATGGCCACGGTACCTTCTAATTTTTTTATTAATAATTTATTTATTGATATTTACAACTGTATACACATATATACAACAAGTAAATTTGCTGTAGGTGACATAGTAACATGATAAAAACATGTGGAGAATCTACCCACTGATAGAACTCCAATAACATTTCTAGAGAAGAAGATCTCGAGGCCATCTTCTTTTCAGACGCCTAGGAGGATTATTAGGTAATGAAGGAGAAGCCAGGTTAGAAACAAATGGATTTGGGTGGTTGAGAAGTTTATTATGGAAGGAACGGTATCTGGTTCTGGCCAAATCGGCAACATATGGAATATTGAGGTCCTGATGGATGACGTGATTTGTGACAAAGTAAGGAGCATTAAGTATTTTACAAAGGATTTTGGACAGTAAGGATTGGATTCTGGAGGAATTTGATGGTTTAGTGGAGCCCCAAAGCTCCACTCCGTATGTCCAGATAGGCCTTATAATAGTCATGTAGTTCAGTCTTTTGTAATGGATTGGCAATTTTGACCGTTTGTCTAGTAAATGTACCTTCTAAATTAATGTTTGAAGCACCACCATTGGGTGGTTCCTTCCCAAGATTATCAAGTGTTTGAAACATTCCTCATATTTACTTATTTTCTTTTTTTTTACAGTTGTAAATTACAATAAATAAATAAAACAAAAATATCTAATTTTAAACCCAGCAATATACTTATTTCGATCAAAAAACGCAATAGCAGTATTATAAACAAGGTGGCCTCGATATCGTTGCATAGTTATATTCAGATTAATTCTCTATAATTGAAGATGTAGCAGTCCTTTGGATGGATGGTGGTACTTTGCTAAGGAATCTGAAGAAAATAATATTGAAACTATTCCTATTCTAACTAATAATTATTGATTACATACAAACATCTTGTCTTTTTTTAAGTTTAAAATTTCGATAGACTAAAACTAAAAATATCTCCCAAAACACCTTATCAAGTTTTTCATTGCATAAATTATACCTCAGGTGGATGAAGTTTAAGATTATAACAATGAAATTGTGTGAAAATAAAATGAAATGCCTAGCCCATTTAGTGACGTTCTTAGATTTTAAATTATTTCATTTGGCTATTTACAAGAGTTGTCAATTTACTGTTATCACATAGATCTTTAGAGAAGTGTTAGGGAGCGAATTAAACGTGATTACTAGAGATTAATAAATTGGTAATCCTGAAACGATTTGATTCCGTTTCATTTTTTAATTATTGCATTGTTCTGTCAAATTACTTTCGCCACTTGAAATTAAATAAAAAGTAACATTGTTGGCTAATTTTTCCAACTAATAATACTGTGTTTGCCGGTCACAAATGGGGAAACATTTTGGGAAAAAAATATCATTAGCAAAAAAAAACTTACACTACCAACCCAAAGCACTTATACTCCCCCCTCCCCCACTCCCCCCCCCCAAAAAAGAAAATAACACTGAAATAATCTAATTTGAAGTAATCTATTTTTTTTTTTATATTCAACCTCAATATTTCTTTGAAATTGAACAAAGTTGGAATTATGAAGCTTGTGAGGAGGCAAACTTGCGATTCGGATTCAACATTCCAAAAAGCATGTAATATCGTTAAAAAAAACACCAGAGTTTTTTCTGTTAGTAAATTATGTTACTGGTGCTATATTTACCTCAAACTATACGAAAATTAATTGCAATACACGCAATGTGCAAGTAATTTCTTTAATATAATTTTTATGGGACATATTAAAATGCATTGTTTTTAATTGAAAAAAGAATATATGTATACATATATATTTTCGTTATGAAATCGGTGGCTGACGAGGTGGCGTTTTAATTTTGACTCAATATACCATGAAACATAAGGGACAAAAATAATACTATTAATGCAAGTATCCAACTTTTCTTTGACTTACCAATCTCAAAACCTTTTCAAAGTTAAACTAGATTAGCCAACTTGAGTATACAGTTGGAATGTTGTTGAAATCAAGAAAAAAATTTTAAATCCCCGATATCGTGCCTCAAAAATTCATTACATTAGATTGTGTCGATTATTTCTGGAAATCATTAATTTTTTAGTAAACCATTTTATTACAGAGAATTCTTTTCGAAACATTCTTTATGAATTATAAACATGTCTGTTACAAATTTGATATTATATTAAGGTGAGATATCTTTATATATGTACCAATAAGTTTTATATATAAATGAGATATATGTATATAATCATTATATTTTATGTTCCATTCTCCAAGCAGAGCTTTTAGCGATTTTAGGTTTTTTATCAACGCTACGATAATTATGATAAGGATAGATAAGTGTTATCTAAAAAACTTGACTATTATTTCACTGTTGTTATATTTCTTGCCCGACTGATATCTGTTACGTGGAGATTGGCCCTAATTCGCGTTCTAGCACAAAAATAATCAGTTTTATTATCATTTCTAAGTACACTTTGAAATCAGCGATTAGATCAAAACTGTATTTAATTTAGTTAATAATATTCAGCGTGTTATCGTTCATATTTTACATGTTTGTAGAGAATTCGAATATTTTTTTTTTAATAATAAATAAAATGTAATTTAAATATCAAAAGGTTAACAAATATTTTAAAAGGAACCTTAATTATTCTAGAAATAATGTTTAATATTTAAATAAAATTCAAAATCCAGTCGTTATTTATGTGTTTCTGGTGTTTTATGAAACCATCGTAAGGTCAGTGATTATGTATGGGTGTGAAACATGTTCGTTGACAGATAAACCGGAACGGATGAACGGATGCTTAACTCTTAGGAGAGAAAGGTAGTGAGAATATAGAGAGGAGACTCGCAAAATGGAATTAGGAGAAGAAGGAATCAAGTGCTAATGGAACTGTTTGAAAAACCAACATCGTTGCATTAGTGAAAAGAGCTTAGATGGATAAGATGGATAGGACATGTCGAGAGGATGCTCGACCCAAAGGATAAGATGCTGTATGAGAAACCGGATGGAAATTGAAAAAGTGAACGTCCCCGGTTCAGATGACTGGACGAAGTGAAGGATCTAATGTTGAAAGATGGAGGGAGAGAACAAGAGATGGTGGAGTTTGGTTGGATGTGGCGAAAGAGGTCCGGTTTCTTGCATGACCGTAGTACTAGAATAATAATAATAATGATTACATATTTTAAAGTCCACAGGACCTAAGCTTGATGGCCTGAGAGCGTTTAGTTCAGAGGATTGTGGGCTTGAATCCCACCTAGGTCAATCAATATTTATTTCATGGTGACAAATTTAATTAATATTTATTGATCTTATATACACAGCAAAAACAATATTTTATTGTTATTGACGATATTATTGTATTGAGGAAAAAAATAAGTTTATTTTATTCTGTTTCTGTATGAATCCATACTTCTACAATGAATCCATACTGCAACGGCCGGGAAGAGAGACATATGCTGGCGGAATATCAACAGCTTTAGGATGGACAGACCCTCTTCTCCCCAACTCCAATGCTACTGTATTAATGTATTTTCTTTTAGTCGAAGTATGAAAGGATCTATTGAGAATGCTATCATTCAAAACGGAACGTGATGAAATTATGAGTAGGTAGATAAACCACACGTAACGATATAGCATATCGGAGTTTTTATTTTCTCAACTATATGAGTTTAATGTTACATTTAACTAATAGTGAAAATGTGCATTCCACCGAGGATGTATTGGAGTGTTAGACGTTGGGAATTCCTATAGGAAAAAAAAGATTTAAGTTCCCCAAAAATAAATAAATTAGAATTCTGAAGAGGAATATTTGTTGAGGGTAAATAAAAACACAACAAATTAATGTTAATTATTTGTTAGTGTTTTTCCCTTTGTTGCGGTAATCCATATAATTGCGTAACATCCCTCTTGTTTCTTTGTATATCCGTTTACTATTCCCCTGATACTCATTCAACTATTCAGTGCCTTTTTTTTTTTAATTACAACTTGTTCAGTTTTTGGATCCCCTAGTACAACTAGTTAATCTATTTTCTGAGACTTCTAATGCTACTACAACTTCCTTTTTTGATACTGTTAACCTCGCAGACTCACCAGGTTGTGGTTCCAAAAGTAATCAAGGAAGTTTAATTTTTAGTACAGCTGCTCTTCCGTCCACATGTTTCTTTGGATCTTCAACCAAAAGTTCCTACTTTGAAAATCAGTAAGACGCTTCTGTTTGTGGCACTTCAACTACAAATTGACTTTTTGGTAAAACAGAGTGTAAACCTAAATCTATAGGAAGAGTATTCAGTTTAACAACCGAAGATGGAATTTTTTTTTATTTGCTTCTTCCTGGTAAATTCAGGGATGTGACGGCCGTGTGGGTCGGGGCGCAGGTCCAATGCGCTCGGTTCGGAACGTTGTGGGTTTGATTCCCACCTGAGGAAGTTAACATTCATTTTTCGACGGTCCCGATGAATGAATCTTGACACTCCCACCTTGGTTATTACGTGGTGGCAACTCAGGTAGCCGCCAGGAGTTAGCAAAAAGCACCTAGGCGTACTTGCCGGACTTGTTCCCCCCACCAAATACCAGTACCAGTACCTGGTCAAATCTGGGCATTATTAATAGGTAGCCAACCTATTCTAACCAGAATGGGGGGTCAAGTTTTTATTCCGTTGGGTCACCAAGAAATAAAAATCAACCCCCTAGGCCGAATTCTAAATAGTGCCAATGCAAACTCGAGGTGACGTCTCAACTCCTTCAGTTACAATCGGCCTCTGTATCTTGGTGTGATCAATTGAGCTCTAGAGTTGCCATTAATACTCCACATTTGTCTACCAACTCAAATCGGGTCTGCTTCAAAATGGCGCTCATCTAAGTAGGGTAACAATTATCCAAAAATTGTATTATTTAAAAAATAATTCTTTTCTAGCAAGCAAAACTTTTTTTTGTCCAAATTAACAGATGACGTCGCATTGGAATAACTTCAAAGTCAACGTGAATATTTGTTTCCACCCTAAAGTATCGTTTTTGAAGATGATTTTCTTTAAGCGCACTTAAAACTACTAATTTCCCAAATAATGACAACTCTCCTGAAATTAGGAGGAAGCTACTTGCTGACAACATTCAGATTTTTAGCATCCAACAGTGCATTTTTTTACCGAGATGCATCACCAGTAATTCAAACTACGTTTCATTTTGGCTTTCTGAGTGGAGGACGCAGCACAAGAATGAGGAGCGCAACGAGGCTCCAGGCTATATCTTTATCTAACCATGATATAGAGAAACATTGCGCCATATTACGAAATAAAATTGTTTGAAAAAACTAATGATACAACCCAAATTTACAAGAATCTTTATTGGTTCCTTATTGTACGACCCGTTTGTATCAGAGGGAGCTAAGGTCCTGCATCACTACTGCAACAGCGGCAACTTTTATTTCTATGGTGGTCAACAGTAGAACAGTTGGGAACATTGAAATATTTTAATATCTGTGGGTATCTTTTTGCCCTTTACTCTAAGGCTCTAAAGTCCATTAAATGTTTTTAATATGATTCAAAAGAGATGCTTCGCAGAATAAATAATGAATTTATTATTATTAAAAGAATTATCAGTGAAAATTTAATTGGCTAGCGCCCGAAAAGTGAATGGGATGATTTTACTTTGGAATCGATAAGTCTTATTTATTTAATTCATAAAAAATTGAATTTTCAGATACTTAAATATTTCTAGGTATTATAATGATCATCTCCATTAATATAGTAAATTAAGAAATGCTGAAATCTTATCGTGGGTTCGGTTGCACAATAAAGCTGGGTTATTACCCATTCCCCTCTGAATAACAACAAAAATCGAAGTTCAACTAAATAAATTATACAAGGGACTCCTTTTCAAGTAAAACAGTAGCAGGCGAATTCCTTAAAGGGTTATGGAGGGCCGGCGATAATTTCAGCTGAGGAATTAGTGAAAATGACCGTAGTGAAAAGATAAAGGGAGGCAACTCTTTGAAATACTGTGCCATCTAGTTTTTTCAGGAAGGCTTGGGGTGGCGGGAACAAGTTGTCACTGTAAATATGACTTTTCTTTCCTGAGCCCGCTCTGCTGGCCAGATAACAAGTACTCGTCATTAATCACGGGCCCTTCTTCATGAACTTTTCAGTTCGTCTTCGCCCTCAGCGCTCCTTCGACAGCCTTGGACCACCTTACTAGATGCTCTTATTCAACATCATTAATAAGCCTTTCGGAAACGGTAATAATAATAATAATTGATAGCCCATAAAGGATCAAAGCAGGCATATTGGTTAATTACACATTTGATTGATTATTTTGAACCTTTATGAAATTGGGACCATTTTTTTTTATTTAACTGTTGAGTTGCGAATACATAACTAAAGTATTCATTGAGAGCTTAATGATACAATATCCTACATAAATAGTTTTGTTCATATATTTTTCCAATGTTCATAGTAATAAATAACCATTTAAAAACAAACTGAAATCTAAAATGGGCGCCAAAAAAACAAATTTATTTTTATAATCGTGACCATTCTTTCGTTTTCACTCTCGGTACTCTTTTAATACCCTACTAGATGTTTTATTCAACAATTTTACTGATAAGAAAATGTTAATTATTTATTAATAATTTATAAATATTATTCTATGAGGGCTAAATGCAAGTCTATCTGATAGTTACAAATTTAATTAACATTATTGAGCGTTTATGAAATTCGATTTATTTCTTAATATATGTGCAATGTAAATATTCATAGTATGCGAACTATATTAGATACAATATAAGAATAAACTTTTTATTAAAGCTTAATGACACAATGAATGAGTTTTTCTTTTTTTTACCCATTGTAGTAAATATTGCACTGAATCCTTTTTAATACATTGATGATAAAGCTAAAACGATAATGGGCGCCAAAAAAAAAATCACTAATTTTGTGCCTATGATCTATATATAAAAATTTGATTTCTTCTATGTAACTAATACGAGGAAAATAGTATTACCAGATATTGTTTTTTATGTCAGTTTTACTAAATTAAATTACAAATATAATAAGAATTTGATAATTACTTGAATAGTTTTTAATTTTTGAATATAAATATATCATCGTGTTCTACAAATTTATTTTGAATTATTTAATTATTATTCCAATTAGAATTAAATGAAAATAATAAATTAAATAGTTTGTCTTCTTTTGTATTTCCATAAAAATCCTACATTCAATGTTTTTAATTACCTGCTATTTTTAAGAAAACCATTGATCATCAGCTTTCTCTATGGGCTGAAATAAAAGCTAATTAAATTTGCTTCAAGCTCATTCTTCGCAAGAATTAAGAAAAGTTCGGAAGAAATTGGTAACTGGTTTGAAGAAATAACTCAAATTTTAGAAAATTTTGTTGACTCTAAAATAGGATTGTGTATAATATATGTTATTCTATAAAGTGCAGAGCTTCGAAGTTATTAAATAACAATTTTAAAAAAAATTCTTTTCAATATTTTATTATAACAAATGTATATAAACCATTGTGAACGTATACAGCGGTTAATAGTACATCATTACTTTCTCTAAAAAGCCAAAAACGCCCTCTTTTTTTGCATGAAAATACGTAGAAATACATAATATAATAATCAATTATATTACATATAATGTGTAAATGTTTGGGTGTGAACAGTTCTGAAGAATAGAGGTCTGTATCTACACTTGTGATCAAAATGACTGTTTTATTTTAACTAGAATTATATTTTATTAATACTGAGGTTTACTTTCTTTTTAGGAAGAATTTGTAATTAATAATAGAAAATAAAAATTTCCCTTTATTAATTTTTAAAAAATTAAAATAAATAGAATTTTAATCAAAATTAAAACAGCTTTTTTAAAATTATAATTTTATCAGTTTTTAGTTTTACCCCCCCCCCACGTCTTGATTACTGCTTCCAGATTCCTGTTCATGCTTTTGATGATATTATCAATTCTTCCTTCCAGCTTATTCTCCCACTCTTCTAGTGCAGCTTGTTCCAGCTGTGTCAGGTTGGTAGGAGCTGTTACACGACTTCAAATGTTTCTTTTGAGCTTATTCCAAACCTTATCAATAGATTTGAGAGAGTTGGCCAGTTAATCTTTTCAATACCCTCCTCATTTAAGTTTGGTTCTATAGATATCGGCCAGTGTGGTCTTGCATTATCTTGCATCAATAAAAATCCATCTCCGAAATTTCTAGAAGAAGGCATGGCTTTGTAGGATTTCTTCCACATATCTTGCTGCTTTCAAAGAATGTCCTCGAACAACCACTAACTCTATGGGAGACTCTATCATGATAACAGCCCATAACATGGTTGAACCCCCACCGAAAGAAAGACGAGGAATAATATTGTATCAACAAATCATTCTCCATGTCTGCTCGGTGTTCTCTAGTTAGAAGAGGTCCTGAAGCAACCCGCCTAAAACCACACTCTCTCAACTTTCCCCTTACAGTGGGAGCCGAAATGGTGACACGTCTGACACTTAGAATGAGGCTACTAAATGCAGAACTTGTAACTTGTCTTCTTCTGAGAGATAGCATGCGCAGGAATCGATATCCCTTACGGTTGTTGCTCTTGGAAGCCCTTGTTCATTCTTCTGCACCTGAGTGCTGGCATCTTGGACCGCTGGAGGACTCTCCCGATATTTGCTTGATAAAAACTGGGCGGCAACTTCACGTTGTACATATGGTTCTCCGAGAAGAGTCAAATCCCTGTGAGCATCATACTCCTTTAAATGTCTTATAAGAGCCGTAAATCAAAATTTAAACAAATTAAAATTTATAACTTGAAAAGTTTTGTAAAATCGAGCGTTTACTTAGAAGCAACTGAAGTAAAACTGTCTAAACTGAGAGATCAAACAATAGAATAAGGAGAAGATTAATCATTGACTCAATAATTTTGATTTCAATTAAAGTATAAATGGTATAGTATAGGTGCAAGTAATTTACTTTAAATAGGATTTATGGCTAAATTTCATAATGGTGCGCAAGAAGTCAGAAGTATAGTATTAATTGATGTCACAGGGTTGAGCTACTCCATCGTGGGATTTAAGGTTAATTCCAATTAAATATTGCTCTGTAATTTTAGTTTTTACGTGTTTGACGTCACCTACTCCTGCTAGACAGTATGATTCCAGGTGATGTCAAATAGTAGTGAGGAATGTGTAGGATTGATAACTAATTCTTTATTGTTCACATCTGCGGCGTTTTTCCAAATTCGAATAAATCATGGCTTTAAAAATAATTTAAAAGATTTTCAAATTAATATCTCAAAAACGGGTTCACGTTGTTCAACGAACGTTTATGATTTTTATGTCAGGAAATTACCCAAAGATTTAATTATTTGAATCAATCCTTGAATATGAAAAATATACGTCTTTACGTTAATGAAATTTATGAACAATGAAATTCCATATATTTCTTAATATTTATGTGCTGTGAATATTTATTATACAAGAATAAACAGTTCATTAAAAGCTTTAATTTTGATTGCTGTAGCAATTGCACTAAATACTTTTTAATACATTAAAAATGAAGCTAAAACGATATTGGGCGCCAAAAAAATAACAACTCGTCTTATCTTGAGACTATTTGCTTGTAGCGAGTTAAGAAAAAATAAGCTTATATCGAGTAACATAGCTAATATCACATGTTATGCCCTGGCAAGTAAATAAGTGAATGTCAAATGAATGAGGATATCATTTAAAACAAAGAACAAATGATACTTGGTATTTCTACTTATTTAACAAATAAAGTCATTCATTTTAAAATTATTATGGGGTTGAGTAATATCCAACTAAAAAAAGAAATTGTGATTAATTTCTGGATGGGGTGGGAATTCGACTCCGAATCCTGGAACCTATAAGATACGCTAGAGGGATGGGGGAAGGGAGAACGTCACCGGCCCATTAGCTACCTCATAATAACTAATTAAGAAATGTCATTTGTTTTAATTGTTGGCTCCTGTGCGTAGTAGGCTAATTTATGGGCGACTTTAGTGACTGCAGTATATCTCAATTGTGTTTGTATTAAAGGTCCCCCACCCGGCTCGAAACGTACAATTAGAAGTGTTAAGTTAATTTTAAGATTTATTTTTCCATGGCCTTGTTCGGCCCTAATTAGGCGCCTTTTTAGCCGCGGACGGACCAAGTAATGGAAGAACCGTGTGGCCCTGATTACATTAGGGCCAGCCCTTCGATGGGGCTACCATTAGTCGAGCGAATTTCCACACTGCCGATTCCGGCGAAGGAGACGCAACAGGCAGCGTTCCCAAGAGGACTACCACTCACTATGAAAAGTTTTAATCGAGCCGGAATCATGGCTGTTTAATACCAGATCATCTCTGCCATGTTTTTAGGCGACCACTGCAATGAAAAACAACACAAACTGTACAACCTTACAAAATTCCTCGCACTCATTTTTTTTTTTTTATTTTGCTGAGCTTTTCTGTAAATAATGAATGTTTTGAATGAATTTAATTAATATCTTTTTCGGTACGTTCGCCTTTCAGATGTATAAATATTATAGATTTGTCGATAGATTTTATTTATTTTTATTAATTTTATTTTTTTATGACGCCCTTCCGGGTCATTTCTGACATACAGAGAGCGCGCAGTTACAGATTACTAGCCTATTCTAACCTGGGGGAGGGGGGGATAAATAAATACTCTCTGAATTTTAACCGCTTATTTATAATTTACATCTTTTTGTCATTTTTTTTTCAATTTTATCCTTTATATTATTCAATAAATTCTCCGACGTATTGCTATTATAAAGTCTATTTTTTAGGTTATTATGGCCATATATGTTTATTATGATTTCTATTTTGTCCGTTAATCCAGGTATATAGTTCATTATATAATACTGATTTATTTTAATTCATTTTCATGTATTTCTACATTGTTACAGATATCTCCTGTTTCAGATTTTCTTTTATTATCATTTATATAAAATTTTGACACCTTAATTTGATAAAGCTTTGTTATTATTATTAAATATTTGTTTTTAGTATTAGTAATGTAGTTATTTTTATTACTTTTTTTTTATATAAGTTTCTCGATATATGTACTGAATAAATGAAATTTGCAGTATATCTGAAGATGGCCACGAAACGTTGTGACTAAAGTTTACTTTTTGATATTAAATTGAAAAAAAAATTTAAACTATTTTCCCTTTACACTTTATTTAATAACATTAAAAATCTTCCAGTCATCTGAATCTAAACTAAATAGTTAGTTATGTTCCTCAATACGACGAAGAATAACTAAAAATTAATTTACCCTATTTCTAAGGTGTCTTAATTAAGAGTCAAAAATAAGTTAATTAAGGCTTTCAACAAAGCTTTATTATGATTATGGTTTCCGAAAAATGACGATAATCCGAATAATACCGGATGATCCGCAACCGAATATAATAAAGGGTTTGAATTTACCATTCCAGTTTTAGGGAGTTGAACAGGGTTGGTTTGACGAAGAATCGTCATTGCTTTTCCTAACGACGATGCCTGCTCTGTGGGGAGCGATCAACTGAATTTAAAACGATGCTTGTTCTTTGCCGAGCCACCATCACAAGGTGCGTGAATCTATTGCTACATCAAATATGCTATAAATGTTAGATAACTTCCACCACTCCAACCCTCCAGTCACCTATTAATTTATCCCATTTACGACCTGAAGGCTTTAGATTAAAGTTCTGCAGTCGAAGGGCAGTCATCTACCGAAATAATATTCAATTGTTTATAAACTTACACTGATGGTTCCAAGCGTTTTATTTAAATGAAAGTTAGCATATACTACGGGTCTTACTGTCTCCAACACTGCATATTACGTTTAATTTGGATTATAGATAAAAAATATATCCAACACTGCATATTACGTTTAATTTGGATCATAGTACAAAAATATATTCAACACTGCATATTACGTTTAATTTGGATTATAGATCAAATATATATCCAACACTGCATATTACGTTTAATTTGGATTATAGATCAAAAATATAAATAATTTTTATTTATTCTGGGACTAGTCCCTTTTGAAAAATATTTACAGTCATCGACAAGTATTAAGAGGCATTAGTGCCCTAGAGTATTATAAAAAATAAAAATGGACTTTTAGAACATCCTAAAATTTTTTTTTTAATATTTTCTGTAATATTTTTAAAAATTTATTTATTGATAAATATTACAATTTGCTACAAGGTTGTTGGGCGATGGGTTAATATATATATAAGGAGAATACAAATAAATAAATAAATGAAAACATATAAATAAAATTTCTCAAAATATATATAAAAAGAAGGAAAAAAAAATAAACATAATCAAACTATGTACATAAAGGGAGAAAGATATAATAATAACAAAAATAAATAAATAAAATTATCTCTACCCATATACAATATTTACACTATTGACCTAAGGATCGCCAAGTGAGGGGTACAGCAGGGCTCTTTGAGATCCCAGCGCATCCTTTTCAACACGTCACTGGTAATGAGCCAGTGGAGGCTGAGTAAGTGCGCTAAAGCTGTAAACACTCTACTTGAGTTGAGCCTCATTGCCATAACTCTAATTGTCTATTTTTATTTTACAATAAGTCTCTTGGCCACTGCCGTTTCAACCTTCGAGGCGAATTGTAGAGACGGGTGGAACTGGATAAGGATTGAACCAAAGGATTAGGATGATTAAAAAGATTTATACGGAATTTTGAGAACTTGGCTGGTACAAGGTCAAGGACAAAAGAAATAAGAAGTTCATGGTGTAGTATTCTGTTGGAAACGTAATAGGGTGCATTGATCATTGTTTTAAGGATTGGATACATTTAATGTCAAAACCACGTTAATAATATAAAATAATAATCAAATATAGATGAACTAAAAATAATTAACAAAAGAAACAATTATTGTTTATATACAAATTTAACAGTATAAAAGAAAATCGAAAACATCAAAGATAGAAAAATAAATAAGAAGGCACAAAAAAATGATAATTAAAAAAAATAAATTCTCTAACAAATACTAAATCTTAAGGTAAATTTTAATAAAAATAAAAGAAAAGGAAAAATTATTAGATGGGCATGTATAGTTTTTTTTTGCGAATAATACTTTTTATTTATTGATAGATATTACAATCTGCCACACAGTTGTGGGAAATAGGTAATAGTGATGAATGATCTCATACATACTAGAATAAAATAAAATAAATAAATGAATAAAAAAAAAACTCTTAAAATATATATAAACAAAATGAACATAATAAAACTATCTGTATGAAAAATAAATAAATAAAATAACATATAAGATAAAATAATATAGTTTCTAGTAACATTTAAACTCAAATATACAATATTTACGCAATCAACCTGAAGATTCCTGAGCCCACTCTATCCCCCACGTGTAAGGGGTAGAGCAGAGCTCAAAAGATCCCAGCGCATCCCTCTCGCCGCATCACTGACTATATAGACATTGAAAATATCTAATAATATTTATGTTACATCTATCAATATATCAGTTTACAATTTTGTTTAAGTTTTTAATTGTTATTCTGTGGAAATGGAATGGATAGCAGGTCATTAGAGATATAGAATTTTAAGGTTAGAAGAGTATTAGAGCTACGAATGAAGGAGGGAATAGAATTCTATAGGGAAGAGAAACGGATAAGGAAAGATCTGCCAAAGGAGGCGGAAGGAATAATAGGAGAGAAGAGAATGCTGAGAGAGAAGGATGGCTTTTCTCTTTTACCCGACTGGGCAATGATATGAATACAATTACATCAACTCATCAATATTTGTAATCTTCAATAGCCCCCATTCAAAATTTGTTAACCTAATCTATGTTTTCGTTTGTGCATCATGTAACCATGTAAATTATACAGTAGATTCCAGAAATGTTTTCTCTTGTCCACTCTCTACCACCATGTAAATTGTTCTATAGATTCCTTTTCTTTCACTTTAAATTGAATCTGTTACTTTCAATCTTTTTATTTATTTTTTTATTTTTATACCAGATCGGCCTGGTGGGCCTTACATGGTTGATATAACTTATATATATTTTTTCAACAGTTGATTATGAGGGGGTATAGTCATACAAATGACACCCCTAACTATATACAATGTTCTTATTAAAATAAAACAAAATAATAAAATAAATAGATAAGAATAATGCTTCTTAATAAAAGAGGAAAGTAAAATTAATAACAAAGAATAATGATATTGGTACACTTCAATAAAACAAACAATTGTCTTCTAATAGTAAAAAGAAACAAGTTAATATGAAAAAGAGAAGAGAGAAAAAAAAATAAAAATAATAATAATGAATAAATAAAATGAATAATAATAATATGTAAATAGAGGTAGTGTGACTATGAATTAATTTTATATTTATTAACAATTTATAAAAGAATGTCCTGCAGCAGTCTGGGCTTCAGTCTTCGGGTTGAGGTTGGGTTTCCCAGGTTGTAGGTCACTGCTTCTTTAACTGTCGGCAACTGGGAGTGGAACTTCATGAACCGTTTTTTGATATAACCCTCTATTGACTCCATCTGTAATTCACGATGCATTTGGCTATTTCTTATGAACTAAGGAGCATTAACTGCGATTATTAGGACTTTATTTTGAAAAGATTGTAGTTTTTTCCTTTTCGTGAATGCCGCTCTCCAGACTTCACAGCCGTACATCAGCAGTGGCCTGAGGATTGTTTTAAGTATACGAACAGTTGTTTCTGGTTTTAGTTTAGAATCTCGATTTAGGATAGGATATAGCATTGCTAACCTTGCATAAGTTTGAGTTAGTTTGTACTTTCAATCAACTCATATTAAACCAATCAGCACATTCTAAAGTGAAGTAGTGTCAAGTTTAAGTTAAAGGTGCCCCTCATACAGCACACCTGCCATTGCTTTTTAATATTTTTCACATACAGAAAAATGACAACGTTTTATGTTCTTTATGAAATAATAGCTCATATCATTGGGGTTTAAATGAAGTTTTCTTTATTTGTTTGAAAACCGTGGTGCACAAATGTTTATAAATTAGGCTGATGCTGCTATATTAAAAAAAAATAAAAAAGGGCTTATACCATACCAACCATTTAATGTTATATTTTGTATATATTTCCTACTCAATAACAGGTTATATAATTAATGTTTAAAAAGTATTTTCAAGTCGGCACTTGTGAGTCTTTTTGTTGGGGCGATCCTTTTGTGCTAAGGTGCAGACCCCTCGAGGTAGAAACGTTCTCAAAGATTCTCTGTGACTGGAGCCCTAGCCTTTCATTCGGTGATGAGCAATTAATATGCGACTGTAGCTTTGGCTTCCTATCTTCACTTGGGCCTTCGGTTCACCTCGTCTCAAATGTGAGCCGGCAGTGTTACATAAAGGAGTTCGCCTGCCTCACTTTGATAAGCAGGTTCATATTTATTTTTCCCTTAGCGCCGTCCTCCGCCTTTGATGCTCGGTATATTCCTCTTCAAGTTTTCAAAAGGCACATTCACTTCGAGATATCATATGTCATTTTGACAAAAGATCATAATTAACAGGATAAATCATCGAGGGTATTTGCACTTTTTCACTACTTCTCACTGTCAATATTTATAAGATGTGACATCATAATTAATTCATAATAATAAACTTCACAGATGTGAGAAACAATTTCAAATCAATATAAACAATTTTATATTAATTTGATTTTTTTTTTAAATGCCAAAAAAGTGGTTAATAAGGATTCACAAGGCTACAAAAAAAAACTACTTTATTCCTAGTAACTTTTGTTTTTTGTATTTTTTTATTCATTCAATATGATCAACAATCTTTTTTTTATACCAATCAAAGGGATTATTATATAATAATTATTCAATACATGAAGAGCAAAGATTGCATATGATAACACACAAAAATTTTTAAATTCTTTCATTTTTTTTTCTTAGCTTCTAGAAGGGTACTGGTATTTGGTGGGGGGAACAAGTCCGGCAAGTGGGCCTATTGGTCCTTTTTGTCAACCTCTGAAGGCTTCCTAGGTTGCCACCGCATACTAACCAAGGTGGGAGTGTCAAGATTGATTCTTCGGGACTGCCGAAAAATGAATGTTTAACTGCCCCAGGTGGGAATCGAACCCACAACATTCTGAACCGAGCGCACTGGGACCTGCGCCCCAACCCGCATGACCGTCACATCCCTTTCTGTAAGGTTAGAACTCAAATTGTTGACAAAGGAAAGGTTAACAAATTTTAATTTATTTAAAACATTAATAAAATAAAATAATTGATTTTTATTCACGAAACGTTGCGTTTCGCCTATCACTATACAGGGATAGCTGAGAGATATATATCTATGATTAAAAAACAATGAAAAACAAATTTTTTCCTACTTATCTTGAAGAAGTAAGTTCAACGTCCATATGAAAAATATTATTTTTTACAAGAATACTCTATCAAAGACAATATTGATGTAATACTTGACATTTTTCTTTTGTATTAAGGAACACCTTAGTACTGAACCAAGGATCCCTTAAATAGTGACGGTTACACGCAATTTTATTTCTAACCCAGACAGGGTAGGGAGTTGGGTCGTTCTTGGTAGGGTTCGCATGCGAGGCGGCATTATTGAAAATGTTTCTTCTATGTAAATGAGGCTATAGATTAGGTGTGTTCGAGGAATAAAGATAATAGCGCTGGGCTTGTAGGAGGGAAAGGGTTAGGGAAAGGGAGGCTAGGGGTGGGAGTTTTTAATATCCCAGCTAAGGCATGTTATTAAAGACTCAATGCAAATTAAAGCAGCCCTACACACCCTTTACCTTTAGGATAATACTAACGACACTTTCAGCTCAGCCCCCTTGATTAAAAATACAAGATAAATTACTTGGGTTTACCGATATCGGCTTATCTTATTGTCTCAGATCCCTAGTTATAAGCTTAAAGGAATCCATTTTTACTGATAGTTAACTCTCTCTTTTTTTTTCTTTATAATTACCGGAATATTTAACAAGGCTAACTGAAGAACTGGAAGGAAAGTAATCTCAGAGAATAATTTTTTTTTTCTCTTCAGATAAACGAATTCTGGCTTATATCTCATGCTTAGATCTGAGGGTAAAATATTTTTTCTTTTTTCAATTCTTTGCATTACACACACAAATTGAACCGCGTAAAAATATAACCAATACATTTAACCAGAAGATTCAATATAAAATGGAAATCGGATTTAAAACCTATCAGTATTACTGCCAACGGCAAAGCGAATACTCTATTCCAGCTTGGCACCCAAAAAGAAAGTGTGGCATTTCCTAGTCCTGTTAATAAATTATATTATATTTTAATTATATTATTTCAAAATTGTTTGAGACAAGGTAATTCTTTATTAAATTATTTTATATTATATTGTTTCTTAGGACCCAATCCTTTATTTGAACTATTAATAAAAAAACTAAAAGTAAATAAATAATGAACAAATTTTCCTTGTTAATTATGGTTTATCAAATCCTTCCCATTAACTATGATCTGAAAACCATTTATATAAATGGTTTGTTATATGGTGGTGTATTTTATACTGTTGATAATCTTATAGAGAAAAATAAATGTTAATGTTTTTAAATTTTAAATAAATAGGTTTTGAACTTAGAATAAAGAAAATGACCTGGGCAGAATAGCCTGCAATAGAATTTGTAAATTAATGTAAGGAGGAGTTTTGTATTGAAAATGTCCTTGAAAATGGCTAGAATGGCCAAAACGTTGGACTAATGAAAAAATAAAGTGTTGAGACAGAATTGGATACTAATTTTTGATTTATTTTATATTATATTGTTTCTTAGGACCCAATCCTTTATTTAAACTATTAGAAAGTAAATAAATAATGAACAAATTTTCCTTGTTAATTATGGTTTATCAAATCCTTCCCATTAACTATGATCTGAATTTATATTTTAAACTAGCTAATTCTAGCCCTGCAGTATCTTTCATAATGTTGCTCTTATCGCTCTTATCGATTTGCTACCTAGGATATCTAGATAAAAGACTTTTTGGCTCCACTAAACCACCGACTTCCTCTTGTATTCAATATAAAATCTTCAATGTCCCTTAATCTGTCACAAATATCATCCATGACTATTATGCTCTATATGAAACCGATTTAGCCAGGACCAGATATCAATCCTTCCATGATCGATTCTCTAACCACTCAAACCCACTTGATTCTAACTTTCTAAACTTCCTCTTTGATTCCTGATAATCTTTCCGGGTGTCTGAAAAGAAGACTCGAGACTTCCTGATGTAGCGACGTTATTCGACTTATAACAGACGGTAGATTATCCATAAAAGACTGTATCAAATGACTAACAATTAACTAATTAACTTATGCATTTAACTAATTTATGCATTCAGTATCAATACCTAATATTCGTCACAAATAATATTAAAAAAAAGAAAGAAATATGATCTAATTATTTTTTATAAGTTTATTTAGGTACACAATTTTCCTTTTCCTGGTAAATATCCAAAGTTTTCGAATATATTAAACAGTTGATAACTTCTACATCGATATATTCGACAATCCGATCTATTAGGGCTTCGATATTTTTAATCTTTAAAACAAAAAGAGAAGAAAGGGTTAACATTGAATTGATGCATAGGGTAATATAAATTAACAATCCTTAGATTTATATTAATTTTAATAGCTTCGATTAAATTTCATCACAAAAAAAATTGAATTAATTAAAAGGTACTACAAATAAATCCTATCAAATTACTTATTATCATAAATAATTAACACTAAGAACTAGAAAAATTACTATATAGTATTATTATATCAATAATATCTGCTTGTCATTAATTTAGTCCGTTTTTTTTTTTTTTTTAATAAACTTTTTCTAATAAAACAATCTAGCATACTCAATACACAATATTCAAGGGCAATAAGTATTAGGGCTTTAATTACTCAATCATACCAATAATACATACTGAATAAAAATTGAAAGGTAAATGAATAATAATAATAAAAATAAAATAAATACATATTATCTACAATAGGTAATAATAACATAGAAACATAGATGGATAAATGATAGCAAAATAAGAAAACAAATAAGAATTTAAATTAAATCATCTTGAACATACCCATACCTTTATATAATACCCACCATTTACATGTGGATAGCAAGGGTGGGATTCCAGCGCTTGCAAGATTGCAGACTGGTTGACGATACTAGAGCCATACTGGTCGCTCGAGCCATGAGTTAGAAGCCATTGCCAGAACTCCAACAGGCTGTTTACAAAAAATGGGGGGACTGGCGTTTCAATCTTCGAAGAGGCATGTAACGATGGTTGGAGCTGTATCGGGATAGTGCCAGAGGATTAGGATGATGAGTAAGATTTTGATGGAAGTCCAAGGATTTAGGAGGTACGAGATGAAGAACAAGTGAGATGTTGAGGTTATGATGAATTGTTTTGTTTGTACCATAATACGGAGCCATAAAAAACTGAATTTTTCAATCAATGTGATTATTAAGCATTTGGTGAATCCATTTTAAAATAATAAATTTAATTTAAATATTTAAATAACAGTATACTTTAGTATTGATATTACAACGAGTGCAACTCTTTTTACTTTCTGTTCTTTTATCCGAGCTCCCTTTCTTTTTTTTTTTTTTTATCTTTCATGATGTGCCTGCCAACCCAGCCTTCGTACCAGCCAGACTGAAACATCGGGTGACAGAAACATGGAAACAACGGGGAAAGGGTTGAAGGGTTGAACAGTTAAAGTTTATTCAAGGGATGTCTTGGGCGAGTGTAAGGAACCAGTGTCCACCCCACAAAGGCCTTCCGGATGGGAAAGAATGCAAATCTGACAGCTCGACCCCTTCCTGGCTTTGCCCCCGGATCAAAATATCAGTCAGATCCTACCCCTCACGACGTATCCTGTTTTTCTATTCGCACAGAGATCATCTACATTTTTCACCATTTTCCTGAAACATAACATCCCATATACAACTAATACATATGAGCATGTTCCTACAGTTCATTATACATGTTCTCCATTTATCGCTGATCAAACTTTGTATCTTATTTAAACTCTCCAAGCTCGCAAGTTTTGGCTCATATCCCATAGTTAGTCCTCACAAATATATTTTTTTATACTTTCAGATTGTATTTAAACTCAATCCATAATTAAATATTTTTTAGCATTCCGTGGTCTGAATTATAAATTCAACTATATAACCAATAAAATTAGTTATAAAAGCTATTTATCGATTTCATTCAGTAAATTACGTAAAAAACATTTATATTAATTATTTTTAAATTTGAAATATTCATTATATAGATTTATATTTTTTTGTTTATAAATTTTATTCATATTTGTCACTTTTTTTTCTATTTATTATTAATTTCTTTTTAATTAGTAAGTAATATTGTAATGATTTACGTTTATTTTTTCTTTATATGTGGTATGAACATTAATACTTATTGCGAAAGATTGTATAAATATTCTTTGATAAAAATATTTTGAAACTATATATTTTTTTCCTATTAATTGATTCATTTATCCCCAAAAGGTTTGATAATTTTAACAGACTTAAAAAAATGTTGAGCAGCATAAGTTAAAGAATAAATATGTATGTTACATTGTTTATTATGCTGAAAGGGAGGAAAGAAAGAGATATTAAATGCGTCATTCTGGACAGGATTCCCCATAAGTATCTAATATTTCCCTGAGGAATTAAAAGTTTAATGGCAAATTAAGATGATAAACAGAAAATAAGTCTAAGTTTGACTAGCAAATAACAAAACCGTTGCATATACATATACTTTTTACTGTTGTGCATTGACTTTCTTTGTTTTTTCAGACTGTTGAAATACGCTATTTCTCGTCTTACATTTATGTGCTTATTCACAATCCTAATGCTTGAATTGACGAATCGTTGACTGATCCGTTATTTGATCCCGTTTTAGACGAGATTCGAGGCTCTCTTTTGGAATGTGACAGTTTTGTAATTGGTTATATAATGAATTTAATGGTTTTCGCTATTTTAGTTTCGATATCTGATTTGATCGTGGCAAAAAGTTCTGAAACTAGGGGTGAGGGGAAGAATTTCGCCGTTCCTCGATCGAGGGGTAAGTGGTTCTCCGTCTGGAACAGAGAACAAACGGTTATTAGATACAGTGTCGAGTGGGAGCAGATAAATCTATCATGAACAGTTGGATTGCCACACCTGACCTAGCGCAGTACGGGGGTGGGAGGGGGGCAATCCACCCTTAGCCGCTACCGATTGATATGCTGCTGAAATGATAATATATAGTCCAACCCACGATTTTGCTATAGTGCAAAACCCCCCCCCTCTCCCCCCCTCTCTCTCTCTCCCTCTCTCTCTCTCTCCCCCCCCCTCTTCCTCCTCCTCCCTCCCAACCTCTCTATATCTCTATCTTTATCTTTATCTCTATCTCAATCCATCTATCTATTAATGCATGAATGCTAGAATTAGCAGGTAGTTAACCGAAAAAAAAAATCATACTTATCTTTCTCCATTTCCCTCTTACCCACTTCTATTTCAAACTTTGTGCAACTTAAGGCTATTTTTTATTACAATTATATACAACACTATGTTATAATACTACTTATGTAATATTTCTATTTACCAATCTTAACCCCTTAACTTGCATCCTCGAGGTGTGAAGAGATGAATTAAAAATAATTTGTTCATTCTTTAAAAACCATTTATTAAAAGTGCTTACATTAATTTGATGGTAATGAGAGAAAAATGCATGTTTCATAAACATGTTTGGTAGTTCTATGTCTTGAATTAAAGATATAACTCGGTAACTTCGATATTTGACTTGTATATAGTGCATAACCATTCTTTGTATTACTATTTTACCAAGATCTTAAATTGATGGACAAAAAATAAACAGTATAATTTGTTTCTGCTCCTTTAAATAAGGACAACTCCTACATATAAATAGAGTTTAATTTTTGTCAAAACACCTAGGCCCTTTAGGTCGTTACAGATGAATTTAATTAAAAAAAAAATAATAAAACCGAAACATTTACACTGCTTGGGGCCTTCTCTACTGCCCCATCTATATCAGAGTCCCGGCAATTACCTGATCTTAATTAAAAAAGAGGATATTAATAATTCTTTTTCATAAGAATTCGCCCGCTCTCTCCTTCTCTCTCTGTCTTTCCGGGAAATTTTACAATCGAAATGTAAATAAAGATTGAGACAATTTTTTTTAAATGTATCGGTTACATTTGTTTTGCCTCTTTCACTCTAGTTTAGAATAACATGATTTCGATATTTGTGATTCGTTTTTGATGAAAGTAATTAACAAAAGATTTGATGTTTTGTACTTGGACGGAATAAATCTTGCAAAATAAACGCTTAAACTGCTAGTAAATGTGTTCGAATGAAAAATTAATTTATTTATGCAATGAAAAAAGTTTTAATAAACTATTACTCACACTGTTAACTAAGTATGCCCACATAAAGTATTCCGAGAATAATCAAAATTATATTATTTATTTATTTTTTTTTTTTTTTTATTTTTTATTGATAGATTTATTTATTGATAGATATTACAATCTGCCACACAGTTGTGGGCAATAGGTAATAGTGATGAATGATCTAATAAATACTAAA
>NW_027115109.1:2025497-2035717 GCF_000696795.3 Halyomorpha halys
TTTTATTGATAGATTTATTTATTGATAGATATTACAATCTGCCACACAGTTGTGGGCAATAGGTAATAGTGATGAATGATCTCATACATACTAAAATAAAAAAATAAAATAAAATAAAAAAAGAAGAAAAAACTCTCTTAAAATATATACAAACAAAAGAATAGACAAGATGAACATAACCAAACTATCTGTATGAAAAATAAATAAATAAAATAACATATATTATTTATTAAAAAATATTTTTTTTTTTAATTTTACATGTACACAATTACAGTACAAGAAGAGCTATTTATATTAATTAGTTAAGGATACTTAATATTATTAATTTCCTTTTTAACCTATTTATTTGTTTATAAATTGTTTATTTCTTTCTAACTTATTTACTTATTTTAAACTTATTTACCAGTTTCTGAACTATTTGTTTGACACCAAGTAATAATATTATTACTTAATATTTTATTCATAACATTTTATTATTAATCAAATTATTTTTTGTGTGTGCTTACTGAAAATATGAACATTAAAGTAATCGATGGTGGATACATAGAGGAGATAAAATGTATATTGTTAATAACAAAGTAAAAATATTTATAAAAAAACAAATAAAAAATGAATAAATAACAATTTAATTATAAAAAAAGGAACACCGGCACTGTATTGTAAATATTTATCATTGTATTTCGTTTATATATTTTTTTTTATTGATTAGTATGTTTTGTGTTGTAGCAGCCCACTATATTTAAGCAGCATTGGTTATGGTCAAATAAAGCATTTCTCTCCACAAATATCTAAAATATAACAATTTACCTTAAATTTACACATGCAAACCATTCTACATTCATGATATTCACATATTCGTAAATAAATAAATTTATATATAAAAAATTAGGAGCAGCTAGCTAAAATTGACACATTCTTATTAATAAATAATGAAAATTTGTACGGCTACAATCTATGAAGAATCAGAGGATCAGTACGTTCTGAGGAAGTTAAACTTAAACAGGTTGTGCATGGTGGTAATTTGTTCAAGATTACGCTCAACTGTCAAATTTTCACCCGATGAAGGGTTGCCACTTTATAGGGGATGGGTGGGCCCCAAAATAGCTCCCAAATCCACAGTGTTGACTCACGGCTACAGTAACCGAATAAATAATTATCTGCCATAGGAATTCGAACTCGGGTTCTTGGAGTTATTAGCAAAGCGTCCTACTCACTGAGCTGCCCCATTCTCCTATTATTAAGTTAAATAATAAATTATTAAATTAAAAAAAAAAGAAAAAGTTATTTAGTAAACAATCTTAAAAATTGGAAAAAAGAATAACGTAAATAAATTTCACCTATATTACACTAGGATGTTTCATTTTAATGATATTAAGGTAATTATTTTGTGATAAACATCCATGAACCATTATACACTCTGTAATTAGTAATTATTGCAGGCTATATAAGAATGGATTTACTTACTTTTGAGACCTTTAAGACTTTTGAGAAAATAAATTTTGTTATCTCAATGCTTTATTTTAGTAACGGTACAGCACTAATCAAGACCTTCACATACATGACCGTCTACTCTAAAGTGGGTAGGGGAAATGTCGGGTACCCAATTACCCCCATATCAAATGAACAGAGCTGCCAAAAATTTTCACGCTCCTGATAATCGCATCATGAGGCTACTCAATAAAGCTTGTTATATCAGAGGTGTATGAAGGATAACTTATAAGGATAAAACGACTGTACTTTAAAGTTAAAGTTTCGATTGTTTCCTAGTGTTCCACAAGGTACCTTATCGAGTCCTTTTCTCTACATTGCCTTCACCACTGATAATCATGCAGATCCCGATACCATTCTGCTGACAATAGCTAATGATACTCTCATCCCACTCAGATCCTATAATAGCAAAAATAAATGATAATTGGCGTATTAACGTTAATGAAACAAAATTGAATTCCACTTCCGACCAAGAATCAGTCAGCCTATCTATTTTATCTCCTACCAATTTTCAGACACAGTCAGGTGTTTGTGCTTCCTATAATGAGAAGAATAGAAATAGAACACACAAACACAAATAGAACCTATATATTAGACTAAGAATACTGGAACAACTTCCAATATGACCTTTCAGTTCAAATCTGGGATACTGATGAATTTTCAAATACTAAATCTTTTCAACACTTTCATTCATCACTTCACTCTTCATTTTTTAACACTTGTAATTTTTGTAAATAATAATTATGTACTCCCTTTGATACAGGGTGTCCCGTAACTCCCTAGTATATCCAAGTAGGTTAAACTAAATCTAAAAACCAACAAACAAAATCCAATGAACAAAAGATTCGTTTCTTTTTTCTAATTTTTATAAACAAAATTGAAAATTTATTGCATCAAACTGCTTTCAGTGGATAAAAATCACAGAAATTACTATTATTTGCTCAAAAGACAATTTTGATCTACCCGTGGCGTAATTATTTATAAATGGCCAGTAATATTGTAAAAATGTGGTAATCATTATTATAAAATCATTATAAATTGATTTATATTTTCATTACATTAACTATAAACCTACCTATTATTGTTATAGATCATATCTGATAAATTTCAAAAAATACAATATTCAAGGCTTTGATTTACTTTTTTATAAATGGGAATCTTTTGAATTAATGATATTTTCATCTCCCGCGTTATCTTCTTCTTATATTCTATGTATCATTTATCTAATTAGATTTTAAATATTTTTTAGGGTTGTATTCAGATTATTTCATGAAGGTTCAAGATACTCTGGGTGTATCTTCATAGGTCTTATTTTAATCTTTATACGGATGATCAATATGAATTTGAACATGACTGTACAAAAATCCCATCCGACCAAGAACCAATCAGCCCATCCATTTTATCTCCATAGCAATTTTCAAATACAGCTGGGTATTTGTGCTTCCTATAACGAGAAGATAAAATAAACACATAGAACCTATATACTAGTCTAAAAATACTAGAACAACTCCTGATAAGAACAGCTAAATGGATTAAAAAATTACGACTTACCTTTCAGTTCAAATGAATTTTTGAACTTTAAATGTTTCCAAAATTTTCAGTTCAAAGTTTTATTAATAATAATTATGAACTCCCTTTTATCCAGGGTGTTCTCCTGGATATACTCCAAAACTCCTTAGTACATTTAATTATGTTAAAGTAAATAAAAAAATCAACAAATAAAATCGAATGAAAAAAAGATTTGTTTCTTATATACTACCTTTTATACAGGGTACCCCCATTCCTGTGGGATATCACGTTTTAAAGCAAACTCTGTCTTGGCTAATGAAAATACTTAATATGAGTTGTACTCGCTTCATGGAACGATATTATTTAAAGCAACTGCAGCTAGACAATAACAACCATTTGAGTGTTCAATATAGTTGGGTAAGGCAGATATGAAAAATATTGGAAAGCTTCGGAATGTTTGACTCGATACTATTCATTGATCCGGTAAGTATCAGAAATGGAATATGGGAAATCTTGGATAGATACAGGGAATTTTTCAAGGATAAAGACATCTTGTTATTACAAGAATCGACGTATAATCTGTGGTACGGTAGGGTCTTCATTAAAACGGATGTTCAACAAAGCTACCTAAAAATCAGTTGCTCCATAGCTTACTTGAGGATAATTCCCCAAATACAACTCTCCGGTAAATATGCAATTACTCTAAGTATCCACACAAATATACTTTGGACCCACAGAAGATTTGTCCAGTTTGTGATGTTTCCATTTTTTGATTAACTGGCCCGCGTATCATGAGAAACGAATCCGATACATGCCGAAAATGAACAAAATGAGCTGTATGAATTTCTGTCTGTACCCTCAGGATTGAATCTTAAACTATTTTTTATATATGTATTTTTATTTTATTTATTTATTGATATTTACAACTGTATAAAAAAATACAACCAGTAAATTTGATCATAATGACATAATAATATGATACAGGATGTAGAGAAACTACCCAGTAGTAGAACTCTAAAAACTGTTTACAATATAAGGTCACGAGGCCATCTTCTTTTCAGGCGCCTCGGAGGATTGCCAGGAATGGAAGAGGAAGCAAGGTTAGAAACGGAAAAACGGTTTGGGTGGTTAGGGAGTTTATTATGTAAGGAATAATATCGGGCTCGGACTAGATCGGTTACATAAGGAACATTTAGGTCTTTATTTATATATGTAACACAAAATCTTTTGCTTAGTGCTGGATACCTACCGTCACAATAGGATGTATAGTTTTTTTTTTATTTTATTATTATTTAATATGAAGGGACGTTTTTGTTTTGTTTTATTCTGACGAATGTAGATAGCCCAGCTTGGGTATATTGTTTGTTATTAGCTTATATAAATGATCTTTAACTCACCATTTTTGTTAAAATACTGCAATTGATTATTTATTTTACTGGCTAATTTATATGCGGATTGCCCCATAAACAAATAAATTTATTATTATTATTATTACTGCTACGTGAATCTATCGTCTTATTTTGTACTTTCTACGTTTGGTGGTACTTCATATTATCCAAAGAGCTCTTTCTGTAAGCAACTTTTAGTTCTATCGATCTATAGCCTGAGGATTCGCAGAAATTAATGGTAAGGACTAAGGCAAGGAGGGGCCCGGTAGCCATTACGACTTTCACTTTAATTCATTAACTATTGATGATGACTAATGAAGAGAATTTTTTCACGTACGCTAATGCCCCCTTCCTCGACCCCACATCAAATATAAAGGACCAGCAAAAGTTTGTTAACTTTTCTCCGACCCCGTTCATTGGGATTAATAATCATAAAAGATATACATTCGGCCTCCCAGGGACGGAATTAGAAAAGAGAACGGCTCTTTATTTTTTCATACCTCCATTCCGGAGGGATAGGCGACTTTCATCTGTATTAATGTATTTTATCAATGGGTCCCAAGTTTATCATTTTCCTTGAAGCTCTTTCCCCACCCTCTTTCCCCCTCCCCTCCCTCCAAATCCCTCTCTAGGCCCTGATTTTACATGCAAAGTGCAGTTCACTTACTAATTGCTAGTAATGTACAGGGGTTAAGGCCCGCATTCTCGTTTTCCCTACACGTTCGCTCATTAGCGGAAACTTTCCCTTCTCTGTTGGGTAGTGTATCCATCTTTCGTGGTCCTTTTTGTGTCATTTTCCTTGCCGAATTCTAACCAAAGTAATCTTTAAGGCAATGGAAGGGTCATTGTTATAGTCTTCGCCTGTGTAGTGTTGTTGCTATGCCTCTAGTTATTATTGCATTAAATAACATTGTTTACGAAGTTGAGAAATAGATTATGATACTTTTAGGAACTAAAGCTATTAAAGCTGAAACTACTAAGAAGCGTTGATCCTTAATTAATTTTTTTTTTTTAAATTGCATATTCCATATTATTTATTTTTGTGTATTATTATATCTTATCTTTATAGACAAAGGTAATAAAGATCATAGAGCTCATAGAGCTCATTCAAACCAAATCAAAAAATATATAAATTAAATGATAAAAAAATAAGAAACAGAAGAAAAAAAATAATACATTAAAAACAAAATTAAACTTGAAGTAAAATAACATCTTAAACACAATCATTCCTATTTACATTCAGTCTGGGAACTACGAACCAAGCTTTTTCTACAACCAGCTTGTAAAGGAAAGAGCAGGACTCCGGAAGATCCCGGCGCATTTCTCTCATCCACGTTTTTTTTTTTTTTTAATTAAACATTTAATTTTAATATATTCAAATTTACTCTTTTGAGCAAAAATAATAGTACAGAATGTGTTACATTTACTTTTATGTTTGATGGGAAAAAAAGAGAGAATTTTTTTTAAATATTTATTTATTGCTATTTACCACTTTACATTATAATACATTTAGTAAATCTGATCTAAGTTAAATTGGAGTGTTACAGGCTTGTAGAGAAAGTATCCATTGGTAGCACTCTTATGACATTTTACATTAGCTGGTCTCGTGGCCATCTTCTTTTCAGGCGCCTCGGAGGATTGTCAGGAATGGAAGAGGATCCGAGATTAGAAACTTAGAAACTCAAAGGGGGTTTGAGTGGTTAGAGAGTTTATAATGGAATGAGTGATATCTGGTTCGGGCTAGATCGGTGACATAGGGAACATTAAGGTCTTTATGTATGATTTTATTTGTGACAAAGTAAGGAGCATTGAAAATATTTATAATAATATCTGAAAACAAAAAAATACAATAAATAATAAAACTAAATGTTATATATGTGGAACTGCTAAATGAACTAATAAACTGATTTTATTTCACAAAAAAAAGGTTAAATAAAAATCCCAATAAAATGTCACCGTTGTGAACTGTTGTTTAAATTATGTATAAAGACAAAAAAAATGAGCAATCTACAGGACTCTACGGAGATTAAAAATAAGGTTTTTTTTTTTTTAATTTTATTTAGAAATTAGCTAAAAAAATATATAGAAATAAATTTTACCCGATATAGGGATAAAACAACATATGTTTTAGTTTATACATTCAACATTAATTTATACAGTTCTTACAGCAATGTATGTTTTAAAAATAAATGAATTTTATTTTCAATATTAATTAATATATTATAAATGAAGAGCCTTATAAAAATTACCTACAATTGTCGACTAATATTTTAGGCTGTATTTAGGCGGGAATGTGTATGTATTTTAGTATTTTTTAAATTTAATTTTCTAAGCCTTGTTCATAAATTATTACAATTATTTATTTTTGATTTAGATTCATATTTTTATTTTTACAGATCATGATAGTATTTTCTTTGATTTATTTATTTCTTTATTATTACAATTTTTAATTTTTTTTTCTTTTAATTCAGTGAGTACTCTTCTTATTATTTAGATTTTGTTTTCTTTTTGTTCTTCTATTTATGTTTTTATTGTATGAATGAATATTTGAACACTGCTACATAATGCCCTTAATTTGTGGCAGATTGTGCTAATTCTCCTCAACAACATAATTAAAAAAACTTCCATTGAGTAGTGTTTATAAAAAGAAATAATATTAATAAAGTGGTGGGTGTAGAAGTGGTATAAAGGGTTGAAAATGGCCAAAAGTAAAATGGGATATGTTGAAAATATACATATGTAAAAAATAAAATTGTTGCAAACAAACATATTTTATTTTTTATTCTAATATACTTTTATTTTTTCACAATGTGGGTTAAATATTGTCCTTTCGAGTTTTTTGCTGGATCATTCTGATTAATAGATAATAATTTTAATTATATTATCCTATAATATAACCACCTACAAAAAAAATATACAACAACAAATAAAACAGCTAAAATCACCAATTATGTATCTACTCTACAATTAACATTTTTTTAAATTCATTAAATAAAAGAATAATATAATTACTCTTAAATTACATAAACAATATAAATACAATTATAAATATACATTATAATTCGGGATATGTTAGTATTTAGTCGAAATGGACTCGAGATGAGTATAGCTTACTCTAGTAAGTATAATCCATACAACAAGGCATAAACAGATATATTCCTGAAATTCTGACAGTATGATGGATGGGATTGTTGCTCAAAGGAATAGAAACAGAAATGGTAATATTAACAATGCTCTAAAGAGGTGGCACATGGTTACTTAAGCAAAAGCAGGATATAAGCACCTACTTGATGCTGCCTCCTCCTCTAATTAACACTACGTTTCAAAGTTTGGTTATTCCTGGCCCCACTCTCCCCCCTACTTCATTGATATCCTTGCTTGTCGGCCACATCGCCTTTCCTATCGACTCTTCTGACTAGCTTTGATATTCATTTAGAGGAATACTAATCATTGTAATATAAGAATATAATATAATATAAAATCTCCTACGGGTCACAATCATGGAGATATGAAGGATTCAAGAAGATCAAAAAATTGCATAGATATATTATAACTACTTTATGATGAAAAGTTTAAAAACTAATTAATTTTGTAATATTCCACCATGAAATCTGACTAAACTTATTCTTCTAAGTTCTATTATTTTTTAAAATTTATTTATTAATATTTACAACTGTATTTACCTAAAAATACTTATAGTAAATTTGATGTAAGATCATAATGGAGTGATACAGGCATGTAGAGAAACTACCCATTGGTAGCACTCTAATGATATTTCTACAGTATAGGGGCTCTATTAAAAAATATATATAATATAAGTTATATCTACCATGTAAGGCCCACCAGGCCGATCTGGTATAAAAATAAAATAAATAATAAAGATGCCATAGTTGAAAACTTAAGTTTTTAGAGGTGGTTAGAGGGTTTATAATGGAAGGATTGGTATCTGGTTCGGGCCATATCGGTTACAGATGGAGCATTAAGGTCTTTATGAATGATTTTATTAGTGAAAAAGTTAGGAGCATTGAGGATTTTACGAAGGATTTTGGATTGTAAGGATTGAATACGAGAGGAAATCGAAGGTTTAATGGAGCCCCAAAAGCTTAACTCCCTATGTCTAGATAGGCCTTATTGTAGTCATGTATATCAGTCTTTTATAATGGATTGGAAGTTTAGACCGTTTCTCTAGTAAGTGTTGTAATAGTCGGAATTGACGTGTAGTTTCCTGTCTCAGTCTTGTGTGAGGATTCCAAGTTTGTAGCTTTTCCAGATGCAATCCAAGGTAGCGGATCTGTTCAACAGTAGTAACAACAATATTTTTGAAGGATACTGTAGGGCAGTTGGTTATGACGAATGTTGAAGGTGATCTTTTATTCTTGAACCGAAAAAAATTAAACTGCAAAACGTAATTTTGAATTTAATAATTTATATCAAAGAAGAAGATATAGCGGTCAGAAGTGAACCGATCAGTAAGATAATATTCTTTTACAAATTTTATGACAAATTCTAAAACAAAAGAAGCCGTAAATATGTAATTTCAGTTACGAAAGACTTTTTGTTTTTAAGAAAGTCAAATAACACATACACACACACATACAGACCATTTTACGAGACTTTGGTTATTTGGCCTCAGGGAACCTCAAAACGTGTATTTCTACACTACTGGAATTCGAAATTATTCTTGATCGCAACGCTTTACTATATATTCCATATGTTGCTAGATGAAAGTACAAATGATCGGGCTTACTGGTAATATATCCAATATACGATACATCTGAAAAGAGGTTTTAATAATACACTTATACTTTAAAATTCCATATTGAATATATAATAAAAGATCTATAAAGTGATCACCAACACCACCCACAAATAATAGTGATCCACAAATAATAATCTATAATTGAATATTGAAAAGAACTTAATAATAGGAAAAATAGGAAGAACATTTGACATTGCATTTACAGAATGAGATTGTGTTATTTACTTTAATTATTAATTAAATACTGGTGAATGAACTTCACAATACTCAGTAGCACATGTCATTTATTCAAAAACAGGTTAGTATCTCACTATATAACAAATGAATGCATAATCTATTGGTTATCCCAAGAGCTTATATCTAATGCACTATACAGGGATTACTAAAGGAGTTGAAAACACTTTAAAATAAGTCACTGGAAAGTCTAATACAGATTAAACAGCTTTTATGGTAGGAGAAAAATTTAAATGTTAATTTGGAATGGCATGAAATTTTATTTCATATTCTTTACTTCTTTTACATTTATTGTGTTATTGTTATGTCTATATGTATAAGATTCAAAAAACAAAATTAATTAAATTTGAATAAGTATGCTGTGTAGCAAGCCAATGAAGTTGGGTCACACAACTTTGTTGTATTTGTATAAAGTTGTTCTCTTCTCTCTAAATTGTATTATACTAACTTTATTTTTTACCTGTATATGACATTTTTTTAAACTATAATAGTTACGTATTCTATAATTTGATTTATATCCATATTACTTAAATTAGATAATTCTTATAGCTATTATTACTATCTTATTTTTATGTTTTTCTTGTTGTTCTACTTCAATACATAGTTGAAATAATCGTTTAACGGTCGACTCCCCTCCACACTGTATACTTTTTTGTCACTGTTTCGACATCTTTCAACTGGAACAGGTCGGTGGTCTTGATTGTTCTTTACTTAATTATTATTATTATTACTTATTCATTCTTTCTCGACCATTATTTATTCTCAATTTATTTCTTCATTTTCTGTCTTTTAGTGAGTTAATCTATTTTTTTATTTCTATGTGCTATTAACCTAATAGTTTA
>NW_027115109.1:2036187-2037859 GCF_000696795.3 Halyomorpha halys
TTTCATTTAATGATGTTACTCTTACCCCTGTCGAACAGATACGCTACCTTGGTTTCTAATCTTGCATCCTTTTCCATTTCTGACAATCCTCCGAGGCTCCTGAAAAGAAGATAGTCACGAGACCAGCTAATGTAAAATGCCCTTAGAGTGCTACCAATGGGTAGTTTCTCTACACGCCTGTAACACTCCAATTTAACTTATATCAGATTTACTAAATGTATTATAATGTACAGTTATAATGTACATAATATAAAAATATAAGGTATTAAAAAAACGCAAAATTTGATCCTTTTCTTTGTGGATTAAGACTATAATCCATATGATTTCGTCTTATTATTTTTTTTTAAAACAGAAAAAATAATCTATATTCAAAAGATAGTAAAAATCAGCAGGATTTATTTGAACGTGATAGAGATAGGGCCGTAACTCCGGGCAGCCAGCAGTACAAACAAGAGACTCGAGAGCTGCTTTGATGTCTATTTTTTTAAAACCTTTTTCTGATTAACCCTCACATGTTCAGCTCCCAAATCATGCAGTTACCTCTTATGTACGCTCCTTCAATATTTAATTATCTTAAAGCGGTGTTTGCCCAAAGCTGGCCTCCAATCAGGAAGCTTTCACACCCCAGCAGTTCCCTGCTTCAGGGCCTCTTTTCTACAGCTTAAACATCCTCAATGTATACCTGTGATAAAAAAAAGGAAAAAAAGGGTGTAACTAACTAATGATTTCCTTAGAAGGTAAGCTTTAGATTTAGTTTGAGTAATTTACTCCACGCTCGACTCTTTTATAGACAAAAAAATAATCTAACTACCTCTCATTAGTTTAATTTTTTTAAGGTAAGGTGAATTAAGATTTGGATACTCCAATAAATATAAATACACACCTATATACTCACTGGCAAGATGTTTGAATATTTAATTCTATTTTATTGAATAATAATAACACTATCTACAGAAAACAAAGTGTAAATGATAACAACACTCACAAAATTAAGATAAATAAATGAAAAAGAAATTACTGATATATGTAAATATATATATATATAAATCGATAAAATAAAATAATGACTAAATAATTTAAATACAAAATAAAGAAAATTAAATTTAAGTAAAAAAATATAAATATACATTCACACCTATATACAATATTTACATTCAACCTTGGGAACTCCGATCCAAGGTTTGCCACGTGTAGAAGGCAAAGCAGGACCACCAACAGATCTCAATGCTTCTCTCAAGATAGATTCGAATAAATTTGATGTACATATACTGATTCAATTGTTTGATTTTTATTATATATATATTTTTTTAATTTTTTTATTTAATGTGATTTACAACTGTACAGTAATAAATAGAATAAGTAAATATGTTGTATGTTTCATATACACTTGAAGATCTTGGGAAGGAACCACCTATTGGTGGTACTTCAAGCATTAATTTAAATTAGAAGGTCTCGTGACCATTTTCTTTTCAGACGCCTCGGAGGATTATCAGGGATTGTTAAGGATGAGAGTTTAAGAATTAATGGGTTAGGATGGGTAAGGAGATTGGAATGAAAAGACTCATATCTGTTTTGGGCCAAATCTGCAACGAATTGGATGTTAAGGTATTTGTGAATAAGTTTATTTGTAACGTAATAAGGAGCATCAAGGATTTTACGTAGGATGTTGGAT
>NW_027115109.1:2039927-2040818 GCF_000696795.3 Halyomorpha halys
TTAATAAAAAACTTTTTTTTTAAATAAAATTTTTGTTAAAATAAGTTGTACGATTTTAGATTTAAGATTTTTTAAAAAATAAGGCACATATGATGGGACTTGATTAACAAGGGAAATAGGTTTTGATTGTTGCTAAATGTTTTTTTCGTGGAAATCTTAAAAAAAAAAAAAAATTATGTTTACTTTCATTTGATATATCTATATGAAATATATAGTTTGAGGAAGTATTGTAATCGTGAAAAATTTCGAATTCCAATGTTCAATGGAAACGGTCTGTACTAAAATTACAAGTTAAAGACTGTAACGGGCCAAGAGTGTGACATAAACTTTTTTGATAAAATCGACCGAATGGAAGTGCTTTTTTATAGATTAGATTTTTAACATTTTCTCGAAAACTGCTGTAACAATTTTTAATCAAATCGGCATGTCAATGTACAATTAAATTATCTTTAATATCAGCTGTGTCTGAGCCACATTGAAATAGTCTGGTATAGATTAAATGACGAATTTATAAATAATCCTTCACTTAAAAACGTTTAATGTTGTTTATTTGAACAAAAATAAACAGATATCATCGTTAGCAATGAGCAATGTGTAAATACAAAATACAAAAGAATTTTATGTATGACTAAAGGAGAAAAAATAAATCAGATATACGATTCGAAAGGGAAATGACGAGACAGCCCGATCTTTCCCGATCGCATGACAGCATCGTTATCTTTTGTTAGGCTGTTGTCTCATCTTTCCCTGGTAGTAACAAAATATGTTTTTTTATTTTTATATTTAATTTTTTTTCGAGAATTACAAAAATACATATAATTTCTTCTATTTTCAATTATTATGAGAGATAGTTGACCGTGGATGATGAATGAGGAGAAGATGGTTGGGGGT
>NW_027115109.1:2042693-2056645 GCF_000696795.3 Halyomorpha halys
TGTCAGCTGGAAAAAGGGGGATAACGGAATCGAGTAAATCATTAAGAACAATGTTGGAAAGATCAGGAGCTAGAGGATTTCCCATGGCCAGCCCTGAAATTTGGTTAAAGAACTGACCTTGGAAGGTAAGGTAACCAGATTTACAACAGAGTTGAAGGGATTCAAGGTAGGAGAAAAGGTTAAGTGAAGTGTGGGGTGCAATGGATGTCCTTATTTTGTGTTTTTCATTGACCGCACCCCCAACCATCTTCTCCTCATTCTTCTATTTTCAATTATTCTTGTATCTTGTTTTTCTTTTAATAAGTAACAGAATATTACTTTACTGCATGGTTAATTTTTAATCGCTATCTTATCTTGTTCTTTGATAATAATTTGTTTTATTCGAAATTGAGTTTTGCAGTTTTGTAAATATATTAGGATTTCACGGAAATATGTTGAAAAATTAATCATTTTTCAGGCTTTTCATCACAGTAAAGTAGCTATCTGTTATTTTATGCAATGAAAAAATAGTCCTTTTTCCGTCTCGTAGATCTCTTTCAATTGGAGTCTTCAATTCACAAGAAAGACTAAAAAATTAAAATATTTGAAAATAAAAAAATATGCTAAAAATGTATTGGATATTTAAATGTAATAAAAAACTTAAAAGATGTAAGTATCTTACCCTAAAATATATTTATATATAAGCAACATGCAAATTAAAATGGGATTAATTCTTAAACAAAATAATAATCCATAATGATAATTAATAATTTTCTTGATGATTTGCGAGTCAACGCTTCTTATTCCTCATGACTGGTTGACGCTCCTTTATCATTCAATTATGCTGTAGCGACTAAGACGTATGTGTGGACTGATTTGCACTTCTACGTATCAGCTACTTGATTAATACTTAAAACTGGAATAAAAATAGTAGAGCCCCGTTCATACGAAGTGATCAGGTTATCCCGGATAACACGAACCTCCGGATAAGAAATTGTATGCGTAAATAACATGAATCTCTTTGTTATTGTTATTTATTAAAGTAATGTGAAAAAGCAGAAAAATATTTAAATTGGTACGTAATACATATGTAAGTATATTTATAAAACATGTACAATATGAAAATGATTTGACATTTATAACTGTTACAAAAACAAAAATTCAAGTAATATGGCTCATATATTAGAATTTAATAAATACTATGTATATCTAGTATCTAGTTTAAATTAGAATTTGAATATACAATATATAAAAAAACTATAAAATACATATGTATAGAAAAACAATGAGTTCTAATTTCATCTTTAACTAAATTCTTGAGTTAAATAGGAAAATTTCCGTTCTATTACATTAAATGTTAAGAATATCCAACGATCTATAGATTAAATTTTTATCTGACAGGTACGACCATTTAAAATAAATAAAACTCTTTAGTTTTAATGTTAATCATTAATATTAATTTAATGATAGATGAGATCTAAGAAAACTGTCAAGATTTATAATTAAGATAAATTCAGAGCATGGTTATAATAATTTGTAATAGTTTTAAAAATCCATTATAATGAAGCCTAACCTACGCCTCTTAATTTTCCCAAATACTGTTTATTTGGGGATTTTTAACCATTTAACCCAAATAAAGGGTGAAAAAAACAAAGGTTATTTGCAAGATTGATCATTGACAGTTTGTAAAGATTGAAGGACAGTCCGGATGTGGTAAAAAAAAATTCATATAGTACAAAACCATCTATTGAGAACCTACGTTTCGTCCCACTTTGCACGAAATGAATAGATACTATTTATCAATATATTTCTTTTTTTATTTATATTTATCATTGTAGATTATATATATTTTTTTTTGTCTTTTTTTGCATAATTGACTTTCTCTATCATGTTATCTTATACTCTTAAGCTGTTAATAATATTTTTAGTTTCATATCATGTTTTTAGCTCGTTGGAGCTTAATTAATAGTTTTATACTGATTGAATTCCTTTTTAGCTGCTACCGTACCATCCTTGATTAAAAGTTTATTTTTTTACTTATTTCTAAAAATGTATTAATTGATTAAATTACAATTCGAAATTTCTATAAGATCATTTGATTTAATTTCAAATATTTTCTTATAAAAAATGTCTTATTACCTAAAAAAATTCAAAAATGATTTGGTTATGGAGAATCCGGATAAACGGGGTTCTAATGTATTAGATAGTGTTGAAAATAGATGAGCCCTCTTTGGTCTATATCGGTGCTTTCTTCATTTCTAGTAATGCCTGGAATATTAAAAAACATTGTGTGTTTTTTATTAACTACTGTTTTAGAGAGTTGCGTTATTTTAAATCTTCCAAAAACAACTTAATGACAGAATGGTAATAATAATAGTGAAAACATTTAAACGCTTTGTTATTATTTATTAATAATGAATTTTCCATTCTATCAATTTCGTAAAAATAATTTACATAAAGTGGAAAAAATGTTGTTATTTGACACCGGAATAAAAAGGGGCCAGGGAAAGTGATGATAAGACTGGCCGTGTAGCTGGATGGCGATATTGCCTCGAGCTAATCAAGTGTTTAATTTTATTACCAAGCCCCTTCTGTCGTTTCTAAATACTTTTTCCACCCCCTCTTCTTGAAATAGGGGTGGGGGTGAGTTTGGAATGAGGAAATATTTCCTTCAAGACTTGTTACTTGAAAAAATTGCTCCTCCGAGTGGTGGGGAGAAGAAAACGCCAAGGCAGAAATTAAAAAGGCCCTGAAGCAGGTTTTCCGGGGGAGGGGTGGATTTATCGCCATTCGGGAACGGGGCGATCTCGCCCCCGCAAAACCGGGATGGAAAATGAAAAGGGAAAAGAAGAGGGATCCCTGATTACCGATACGTCCCTTCGGGCTAACCTGCTTATCGTCCGGCCCCTCATTTGTTATTATCTCTTCATTTTTTTTCCTTCTTTCTCTGCCTCTCCTTCAGCAAATTAGGCCTAACGAATTTGTATTTAGTTTTGAAATTGAAAAGAAAAAAAAATCTGATTATAAGGGAAATTGACCGATTGTAAAGCGAAATGAATCTTGAGATTGAATAACAAGTAATTTGTCGATGTTTTCGTTGCGAGTTTGTTGATACAAAAAAAAAAAAAAAAAAAAAAAAAAAAACCGACAGCAAAAACAGAAGAAAAAAAATAACTGATGATACATTTCAACAATTAAGCATAATCATTAGGGTCCGGATCTTTATTTGTTTTTATTGGTTAAAACTGGCAAATTTTAACAATAAGAGTGGAATATTTTTTAAAAACGCAATGTATTAACTAAAATGTTTTGATACACTTATCAACATTTGATACAATTTATCAAACAAAACACAGTTATATAATGAAATATTAAATTTGATATATATTAAACAGTATTTGCCACACTATTAATAAATTTATTTGTTTTAAATAATCGAAATTATTTGTTTTTTCGATTATCTTTCCACATCATACCATATTAATTGATCATGTTTAAACTTAAAAATTTGTGAAGCCAACATTCATAACATATTTAAGGCAGGTATATGTCTAGGACGTGACAGTAACGTAATCGACTGACCAGAAGTGTGCCTTGATAAAATCAAATTTTTCTATTTTTCCCAATAGGACTCGAACAATTTTGATGAAACTCGCCATATCAATGTAGAATTGAATGATATTTAATATAAGCTAGTTTTCATCATTATTGAAACAGTCTGACAGGGTTTAAATTTGTTTTTTCGTGCGCTAAATTATCTCTCTGGGGCTATTAAACGCAATTGGGAGATGCTACGTTTAAGACGTTAGCTTTTTGTGGATCAGAAGATTCTATTTGTAATCTTTATTGATATAAATGATAAATTTAGGAATATGATATATTAATAATAATATAATAAATTGTTATATGTAGAGTTATTTTGAGAGGAAAATTCTGAGAAGGATTCATAGACCCAAGAAAGGTATAAGAGAAAATCCAGTGAGGAAATATAAAGGAATTTGGAAGACCTGGAAACGTTCATCAAGAGTAGGAGACTGAGATTTTACAGGCACACGGTCAGAATGAAAAATGAGAGTCTAAATAAGAAAATTTTCAACAATGTATACAGCTATAAAAGTATAGAGGGAAATGTAAAACAAGTGAAAGAGGAACTAGGTGGATTAAAAATAACGGATGAAGACTGCTTGGATAGAGAGCATTTTAGAAATGAATTAAAAAATGTTGGGGTTCTTGGAAGGAAGGAGAAATGAGGGAGAAAATGTACAGAGGAAGAGCGAGAGGAACAGTCCAGGAGGATGAAGGTTATTGGAGGAGAAGGAAGGCGGAAGGTGCGAGGATGAATCGAAAATGATATTCGCGTGGTCCTTTCTGGCTGGTTCGTGAAAAAAATGGTTATATACGAGTCAAATTAAATTATTTACAAGAAAAAATATATATATCAGTATACGACGTCTGTGTAATGACCATAGTAATTCAAGTTGCGGCAGCTATTTCGTTCGTTATGTCGGCTCGTAACGGTCTTAGCGGCTGTTGTATTTACAGTATAGACCAGCAGGTATCGATGTGGCTACAAATTAAAAGACAATGGATAGTCATTATCAAGATATAGTGACAATCGACAATTGGTCATCTTTATGTGGAGGTACATGGAGTAGGAAGGTATAACTCCATGCGTCATCATTGAATTCATTTGTTTCTTTCTACAATCTGTTGTTTCAATTACTGCTTTATTCAATAGCTATAGTCATCCAATCATTGTAGTGATAACTAAAATAAGGTAAACTGGTCGGACGTGGCTGCTCTCTTTTCCAAACAAAACAATAGATAATTGAATCTTATTGAGTTCGAGAAAACCTTCCAGAAGAATGAAACGGAAGGCATTAGCGAGATGACCAAGAGAGCCATAAGAGTTGATTCGGAGCGTCACATGCCTCAGCGGTAATTTAGAAGAGGAATTCTGACATTAGCCACCCGATATCACTTAATTCGGGTCAGGAACCCTCTTTTGAATTTCCTTAGGATATTGCCCCGGTTCAAGTGTAAACACATTATGAAAAGGGGCGGGAGAGTTGGATCGAATTCCTCGCCTTAATTGATAGATGCGCTCACTTTAATCTCCTTATTAATATATCCACCTAAATTGGAGGGGATCAATTTTTTCTCAATTTCCCGGAGGGCACGTTATCAATCACTTGGGTCCTTCCGGAGCCTTCATAGGGCCCGTCTAAATTCTTAATATCGTTTCAGTTCGAGGAAAACACCTCGATAAGAAAAATAAATATCAAGGATACACGAGAAGTTGCTAATTACCCATTGACCATTTCCAATCCTAACTGACCAAAAGACGAATATATTTGTACTTCAGGTGTGAAACTCTCCATATATTATGTTTTGTTTCCACAAGTGATTTGCCCCAGAAGAGAACTCTGAACTTGGGAACTGATAAATGATCAGGGGAAGTTGGTGACTGATCGGGTAAAACTTATTCCACAAAGTTAGTCTAGTAATTAGTGGAAAGGTAATCAGTGTATCGATCTCTGTCTGTAAACGACACTTTTTTTACTTGTATTTTCCAACATAAGGACTATATAGTCCTAGATCGTGAAAACGTTTTCAACTGAAATATAAGAGTTACTCTGAATCCAAATAGTCAAGTCTTTCTAAATGATGTATGTGTGTCAGTCTGTGTGAACTGTTCAGTTTAAAAATGAAGAGATACAAAATTCTTAAATTACATATTTAAAGGATTTACAACCCTGCATGTTTGACAGTAAAGCGAGCCCTAGGAGGTGAATTGAAGTTCCAAATTCTTCACAAAGCTATCATGCCATTGTAATATAATTTATATCACACGTATTAGTATTTTTTAGTAAATAATAATTGTGAATCGATAAAACCACATAAAGGGTCAGGGATTCAGTACTTTGTACTTGGAAGTGCAATTTCTTAAACAAAGCCCTTATCATGCTCGTTTTTGCGCAATTAAGGTACCCACTTTATAGGAGATGGATGTGCCCCAGGAGGGATCCGGAACCGACAGGGTTGACTCACGGCTACAGTAACAGAATAAATAATTATGAAAGGAATATGGTCCGGGTGCGGTCAAGAAAAACTCAAATAGTAGAAATATACTAATTTAATGAGCCAACGTTTCGCCCCACGTTGCAGGGCTTCTTCAGGGCTATTTTGACGGCAGTCAAAACTAAAAAAATGTTGCATTTTTTTAGTTTTGACTGCCGTCAAAATAGCCCTGAAGAAGCCCTGCAACGTGGGGCGAAACGTTGGCTCATTAAATTAGTATATTTCTACTATTTGAGTTTTTCTTGACCGCACCCGGACCATATTCCTTTCATCTTCACACACGGTCAATCAATAATCTTCCAATAAATAATTATCTGCCTCAGCCGGATTCGAATCCGTGTCCTAGGAGTTAGTAGCACAGCATCACAGAGCTACACCGCTCCCATATTTTTCCAGGAAATGCTGTTGCAAATTTTTATAAATTAATATTCTTTTTTTTTTGTTGAAATTTTCAACTGTATAAATAAATAAGTAACTGTGATAAATGATTCATAACACATGATAATCTTGAGAAGGAACCACCCAATGGCGGTAATTCAATCATTGCTTTAAATTAGAAGATCCCTAGCCAATCTTCTTTTCAGACGCCTGGTAGGATTGGTAGGTAGAGATTGGTAATAATAAGATATTAAGAATTAATGAATATGGGTGGATAAAGATTTAGGAATGAATATATCTATTTCTGACTAAATCTGTAACGAATGAGATACTGTCTTTAGGGATGATATTTGTAACGAAATAAAGAGCATGAAGGAGTTTACGGAGGATTTTGAATTGTATGGATTTGATACGTGAGGAATTTAATGTTTTAGTGGAGCCCCAAAGCTCAATTTCTTATGTCCAAATTGGTCTGATTATCATAGTATATAATAATTTTTTGTAGTGAATGAGAAGTTTAGAGCGTTTGTCAAGTACGTGTTGTAAAACTCGAAATCTACGAGTTGTTTCAGCCTAGTACGTGGATTACATGTCTCTTGTCAAGATGGAGTCCTAAGTAGCGAATCTGTTCAACAGGCGTTAGTGGGATATTACAAAAAAAGATACTCCAGGGAAGCAGATATGAGGTTTAAGACGAAGTTTAAAGGTGATCTGATGGGTTGTTCGGAATTATTTTGATTCTTTAGTTTTGACACGTTCAACGGATGTTTTGTGAAGGCAGAGTTTCTGATGCAGTAATTGGGTCATTGTTTACAGAAAGTACATAGGTGTCATCAGCGTATGTTGTGAGGATTGTGTAAGGATGGGTTAAGATATCAGCTGTATAAACCGTATAGAGAATGGGACCTAGGATACTACCTTGAGAAATATCGGATTGAGATAAGAGATATGAGTAGGCTAGGTTATGATTTACTTTAAAGGTTCAATCAGGGAGTTTGGAACGGATTAAGAGGAATTATATAGGGGGAAGGAATTGACGGAGTTTATAGAACTGCATGAGTGTCAGACTCGGTCAAAAGCTTGTTCAACTATGATAAGGATATAATATCCACCACATGATGACACTGTATAGTAGTACTTGATGTTCTAAATCTAAACTGGAGGTCAGGAATCATAATATTTGAATCAAGGATTGGATAGAGGCGTTTTAATAGGAGTATTTATAGGATTTTGCCCATAAAGTGCAAAGCTTGAGTTTAACGAGTGCAAAGTATAAGTTTAAGTTTAACGAGGAAACTGTTTCAGAATATGGGATGTGATGAGATAAATCAATATATATTTTTTTCTAGAGATTGCAAACTTTTATTTATTGATAATATTACAATCTGTCACAAATTTAGGCAATGGGCAATAGTGATAATTGTACACTTTCATACAAAAAAATAAAATAAATTATATAAAACTTTTACAATCTCACGGATCCTTACCACTCTTTCCCCCACGCATGAGGGGTAGAGTAAGGCCCTTCGAGATCCCAGCGCAGCCCTCTCACCGTGTCACTGGTAATGGGTCAGTGGAGGCTAGGTAAGTGGGCTAAAGCCGCAATCACTCATCTGGCCAATGCCAGAACTCCAATTGTCAATTTGATTTTACAAAGGCCACTGCCGTTTCAACCTTCGAGGTGGATTGTAAGGATGGGTGGAACTGGATAAGGATTGAACCAAAGGATTAGGATGATTATCGAAGTTTATATGGACTTTTGAGAATTTGGTTGGTATGAGGTCAAGGACAAAAAGGGATATGAAGGTCGTTGTGTAATGTTCTGTTGCAAACGTAATATGGTCCATTGACTATGGTTCTGAGGATTTTGGATTGAAAGTCTAGTATGTTGATAAAAATCAATACTAAATAATTTTTTTTTTTTAGGCCCTAATTAATACTGTTTTGTTTTTAATATATTTTAAATTGAAAAATTCTGTTTACTATTATCTCATGCTCGTGTGTAACGATAGAATTATTCTATTTTTGTTTTCTTTACCTTGTGTTCATATTATTTACTTGCTATTATATATGTTTTATTTTATTATATTAGTTTGTTTTTTTTAAGCTGTAATATTTCTTTTTTTCTATCTTATTGATTATATATATTTTTAAAATGATTTTGTCTTCGTGTATATTACATGAATGAACACTTAGAGATCTAATGCCCATTTACATTAATTGTGGCTACTAGTAATTAATAATAAATAACTATCTCGTTTAATAAAAAAAAAAAAAATATTTCAACCAACACGGTAATCTTCTTCACGGTCACATAGAAGAAGATAAAAGAAAAATAATTCAAATATGTACTAAGAATGGTATATAAAAAAAAATATGACATTGACGTAAAATAATAGAGGAGCTAACTTGATATGAAATAAACTCAAAAAATACAGGATTCTTATAAAAGAAATGAGATAATACATGTTCGGTCTCAGAAATTCCCATGGTGCCATATTTGCCTATCGGTGCTCCGGAGCCAGGGCTGGTGAAATTATTATGAGACTGAGTTAACTGAAGAGTATTGAGAAGCATTGGAGCTTTTAAGTGTACGCCATTGAAATATTGCCACTTATGTCAATGTCTCTCAGCCTTTGTACGATCCATTACTCATCTCCCGAACCCCAACTCCTTTTATTCCATTTTATCTTTTGTCCCTGCTATGCCCTTAAGTGGTAACGGAACCATTAGGCGCTAACATTTATCTATTACCTAAATTATCTTTTAAACAATACGGAATAAATATAAAACGATATTTTAAAAACTTGAGAATTAAAAGGATTTATGAATTTAAGAATTCATATATTAATTGCAAGGTCGATTGATAAAATTATCAGGTATGTCATGTTTTAAGTAGGACCACAATCATGTTAATTGAATCTCTTCTTTATCTCCGTTTTATACATATATATTGTAAACTTTTTTCTTGACTGTTGTAGGTATATATTTTTTTATGGGTCTAGAGAATCGATCAATAATACAACTTTATTTAGGCGATGTTTCGACGACCTTAAACTATCTCTCAATCTTACATTTTCCCTTTAAGCGTTTAATTAACCAATTTGGAATAGTTGGAATAATGTTGGAATGAATATAAATAATGAGAAACAATTAACATACTAAATAATTATCCGAATTAGTTGCGATCAAGATTAACACAAATAAAATAATAAAAAAATTTCGGCCAGCATGGTCATCCTTTTTCAGTAATAAAAAAAAAAAACTTTTTTTTTTAATAATTTATTTATTGATATTTACAACTGTATACATATATACACATCAAGTAAATTTGCTGTAAGTGATATTATGACATGATAAAAACATGTGGAGAATCTACCCATTGATAGAACTCCAAAAAAATTTCTAAAGGAGAAGATCTCGAGGTCATCTTCTTTTCAGATGTCTTTCATTTCATCAGACGTCAGGAGGATTATTAGGTAGTGAAGGAGAAGCCAGGTTAGAAATGAGTTGGTTTGGGTGGTTGGGAAATTTATTATGGAAGGATTGGTATCTGGTTCTGGCCAATTCGGCAACATTGGGGACATTGAGGTCCTGATGGATGATAGGTATTAAATTAAAAACTAAAAAGTATGACAAACATATAAGAATTTGAATTAAACTCAAGTAAAATAAACAAAACATAAAAAGGTGTGATTAAAAGAAAAAATATTAAATAAAATAAAATACATAACGGTTGATATATAAAATGGTAAATTATATGGAACAATAATTTATCAAGCTAAAATAAATTGAATTAAATTGGACTAATATCAACACACGGACAGGAGGATCGTTGGCAGAACAGTAACAGCAACGAATAATGAATAATAAAGAAGGATACAAAGATGGTTGTGTAGTGAAATGAAGATAAAATGCTCAAAATAATTAAGAAGAAAAAATATATAACAAGAAAATGGAATAATTAAGTAATAAAATATAAAAACAATAGAGTTAGGTTGTACATATTCTAAAACGTTAACATTATAAATATATATAAAGAGTGGGTTGCTCATTGGTAAGGCACTACTAACTGTAAGGGTCGGGTTCGAATCCGGTTTTGGCAGATAATTATTTTCTTAGGAAAATAGTCCGGGTGGCAGACAATAAATGTATCAAAATTGTAAAAGAAAACTATTTATTGTAACAACGTTTCGCCCTACTTTGCAGAGCTTCGTCAGGGCTGTCAGATTTTAATCGACGAATATGATTAGTTTATTGACCACTAACTGTACTATCTACCAACAATCTACTTCATACGGTCAACTATGTTCTTCCAATGATTATTTTCTGTTTTATTGTAGCTGTGATTCAACCCTGTGCGCTCGGGAGCCCTCCTTGTGGGTCCACCCAGCCTCTTAATTGGTCTAAACTATGACCTTCGACCGTAATTCTGGTTACATCACCTCCTTACACAACTGTTGGTTTATTAACAGTACTTTCTTACAAAGTCCTTCACCCTGACCATTCATGGGTTGTAGCAGTACAGATTTATTTTATATATATTAAAACTAAAAATTATGTTTTTTTAATGATATAATATAATACTATATATTTTTATACTTTATAAAAAGTATAGATTTAATTATATATATTATTATTTTTGTTATGTGTTAATTTTAAGAGTCATCAGGATAATACTCTTTTTAATTAGTAATATGGATTTATTATTTACGTAACTAGAATTTTTCTTTATTAGTTATATATTTTTTTCTTCCAGATACTTATCCAGTTATAAGAATCTTATATATTGATTCCAACTTGCTTATGAGAAATAGGGCACCAACCTGCTTCACATTGTTACTACTTACAGAGATAGGACTCACGGGACTGTTGTATAACAGAACGTGTATTGGATTGTTCGCTCCTTTGTGACTTAGCCAAGCGTACTTGTATGTATTTATGCGAAGATTTCGAACTGCCGACCACTAACCCCTCAAAAGCCGGCATAAATCACAACGTTATTCTACTGCTCTTTACTGTCTTATTGATGGTAGTTATGCTTCCAACGATCAGTTTATATTCACAAAAAGTCCGAGTTCGGTTTCAAAAACGTCTAAGGTTAATTTTTAATATTTTTTATTAAAGTCCGAAACCTGAGATTGGAAATCACAATTTGTCGCATATTTTTTTTTTTTTTTGGAGCAACATTAATTCCTGGACCGATGTTTAATTTGTAATAATTATGTTTTCGGTGATGAACTATGTAAACATTACCAACCCAAAGTAGTAATGCCATATTTTTATTTTTTTCCAGAGGTTAGGCAACCTTATTCCGTAATGCAATAAAATAATGGCTCGAGTGTTGGTGCTGTATATATAGAAAGTGTTTTGAAATTTGTACTAATTAGTGGGTTCGGGAACCATTCGGGGTTCACTCAGCCTTATAAAGTGGGTACCCTTAATTGGATAAAAATTAAATGGATTCTGACCAAATCACTTCCTTACACAACCGTTGGTCTGGTAACAGCACTTCCTTACAAAGTACTGCACCTCTAACCCTTCATGGAGGTAGCGGTTCAATTTTTTTTTTTAAATTGGAATTTATTGATATCTTATATTTTCTTATTTTGTTTGATACCTTTATTGAAGACTTACGAGTTTGGTCGAAACTCCGGAAAAAAAAATTAATTTTTTGGATGTCTTGACTTAGACTTCCAGGGCCGTTAGTGACGACTATTCCTCTCAAATTAGTTGAATATTTTCAATTTTAAGATTTTTTCCTTCTTCTTAATAGTATAGACACTGAAAATGATGATGACCTTCATAACTCTAAAGGTACGTTGTTATAGGTTCTTTACTTTTGTCGATGTAACCTTCATAACAGGTGAATATGTAAGTATGTTCGTTAGAGTTTTTCTTTAGCTCACTTTTAATCTTCTTCGCACCCACATTAAAAATCGTGGACTTGATAAATGGTAACTCAGATTATTAGCTAAATAACTCCCATTGGAGTCCAATACTGCCTAAACATGGTTGTGGGTCAAAGTTTTTCATTGTGCGGGACCACCACTCAATGAAAAAAGTCAATGCCCCAACAGACATCAAATTGGTAAGTTGTCTTGACCACTGAGCTACGGACGGCCCTTAAAAAAAAAAATAAATAAATAAAAAAAGTAAATTGTTACTAATCCAATTCTTTTTTTACTGATTTATTGATATTTACAACTATATTTACATATAGTAAATTTGATTTTAGTTTGTAATGGAGTAATAAAGGTATGTAGAGAAACTATCCATCACCACTCTATTGACGTTTTTAGATTTGCAGGTCTCGTGTCCATCTTCTTTACAGGAGCCTCGGAGGATTGCGAAGAATGGAAGAGGAAGCAAGGTTCGTAACTAGTGGGTTTAGCTTGTTAGGGAGTTTATAATGGAAGGAATGGGGAGCATTGAGCATTTTATATTGTAAGGATTCCATACTTGAGGAAAAAGAAATTTATTGCTATATACACTGATATCTCTATAGATAATAATAATATTATGACATATATAATTTATAATATGACATATGAAAATCAATCTAGAGAATCGATTATAAAATGCTGATACTAAAAACTATTTAACCTAACATTAAAATGGCCAGTTTAATTAAAATCTTTAGTCATTTTGTAGAAAAAAATAAAAAAGTGCAAAAAACCGATTCAGTCAGTTGTTTTAATAGAAAAAGTTTTTTGTCTCATCATACCTGGGATGTGACAGAAACGTTTTCTTCATTCGTCTCATATATATTATTTCAGATTGGTATGACTTATCGTTTTTATGTTCACACATTGAGAACTGATCCGATTTTATTTCTAATTTTTTTGACCTTAAAACATTTGTAATTTCTAATAATTTTTTTTTAAATATTTCAGGGGGTGCTTTAAAACCAAGGAACTCTAATGAACTTTTTATATTCGTTAGTAATAATGTTTCTATAAATATAAATAGACGTAATGGTTATTTATTCATTAAGCCCTTCTTTATTTGTTTTATACAGAGTTAGAAGAAAAGGAAGAAGACCAATAAGGGACAGAGAGGCAGAGAGGGGGAGAACAGGTGCTATCGGGGCCGGAGATGTGGTCTTTCATTGTATGTCCCACCCCCAGCTAAGGCATATCGATTTTTCATTACAGCCCCCAGCTCATCCGGCCCTTGCGACACTTGAGATTGCCGCTGCTAAAACCCTACAACCCTTACAGTCCTTGCCCAGATCCACAACTTTCTTCATTAGCCACTACAGCGTTTTTCTTGTAGAACTGGTCGTCAAGAGTAGTCGCTTTGTCCTCTGAGTCTTCCTCGTCCCTCCCGAGTTATGATATAGACCTCACGATACACCTACGGACATACGGCTATTAAAAACATTATCTCAACAAAAGCAGCAACTAAGAATTCCTCAATCTTCTTCCTCATAACTATGTGAATAAATATGGTGAAACCAAGAAGTAAGAACCTTTTAAGTATGTATGTATATATATATATATATATATATA
>NW_027115109.1:2056875-2074810 GCF_000696795.3 Halyomorpha halys
ATATATGCATGTCTCTCCCCTGAGAGTACACAATATATGATGTGGATGATTACCAGGGAATCCAGGATTAAATTTTCAGCCATTTTCGCTACGTCAACTATATTTTATTAAAAATTCATCTAGTAAATGTGATATTTGATCAATTACAGTGGCATGATACGGGCTTGTGGAGAAACTATCTAATCGTGACACAAGAATTTCAAATTAAAATATCCGAAAAGAAAATGGTTTTGAGAACTTCCAGTTTAGAAATGTCATTTTCTAAACTGGAAGTTCTCAAAACCATTTTCTTTTCGGATATTTTAATTTGAAATTCTTACATCATAAATCGTTGTCAAGACAAGGTGAATTAAACTTTATAAAATTATTGATTATATAATTTTTCAATTTCATTATTAATTTTAAGATTTCATAAGAATAAATTAATCATAATAAAAAGTTTTTTTTTTTTATCAAATGGACTTTGTTGGTCATTTCATAGTGGGGCCAATATGAAAAAAAATTAACCCGCCGGAATCCAGCCGGCGTTGTTATAGTTACGAGGCTAACTACGAGGTTGACGCTTTAGCTGCCTCAGCTACGGCGGCCACCAAACAACTGTCATTTCTCCTTTCGGACTTGTGTGAAAGGACTAATAGTGAAAATGGTGGCCAGCCTGACGTTAAGAATTTCAGGGCTGCCAAAACTCTTCAAAATCCCGTCTATGAAAATTTTCCCTTTGTATTTTGAGGTTTTATTTGTCTTTGAAGTATTTTACAGCCTATTTCAACGCAAGTATATAAATTTCTCCAGAAATGGGTGAAAATAAAGATAAAAATTATTAGTTACGTAGTAACTGCCATATCAATGAGAATTGAAGTGCTCGTGGTAAGTAGAACAGTAGAGTAACATGACAATATAATTAATTTATTGTATCTTTAAGAAAGAAATTTTTTCAGAGGCCGTTTTATAACCGAAGTAGGTTTATGACCATTCCAGAACCTCCGCCATGGTTGAAATGTTCTCATTTACAACAAATAATTTTCAATTTAATCGAAATAATAATATCGATTACGAAAAGGAAGAATATCGAGTGCCAAAGTGATTCTAACGCTTTAGCACCGTCCATAACTGGGCCTGTTGCATGTCCTGTCCTGTTCTTGTTAGTATGCAGTCCGCTATTCAAAGGAATTGAGGTGTAGTGATATTAAATTGAGCACCACTTGAGGTTTAGGAATGGACTTCTAAGATAATTTATTACTAATTATCAGTATATTTTACTCCCACTTTGAGTTTTAAGAAATAATATTTATTAAAATACCCTAGTTAAAAATTTATTAATAAAATCCAATTAAAATTATAATAGACATCGTAGAAAATTCATATTTTAATTTTATTAATTCAACAACTTAACTTTTTCTACATAAAATACAATATATTGATAATCACAAATACAAAGGAGAAAATTATTTTATGTTCTTAATAAAAATATAATTAACATTTTATCTTACATTATATAATTAGAGAGAAACTTTTTGATCGAATATCACTCATTTAAATGTACTACTAATAATAAATACGAATAAAGATTACAATTTTTCTCCCAGAAAAATTTATATAATTCAAAATCCACCAGCACTTTAAGAAGCTGAATATTTTAACGTTTGATACATTAATGACCATTAACGGTGTACCTAGAAGAATTAGAGACCTAGTGTTTCCTGAATGGTTATTGTAAATATTATATTTAGCGGGAGAATAAAATTTACAAGTATTTGTATTTTAGGGTTGAAATACAACCTTATTATAGCCGAACGATCTATGTACAGAAAATTAATAATATAATCTTACTATATTATTAATATTTATCCTTATAAAAATTAGCGCCTCATTTTTATTATAAATGGCTGAAACAATTTAAATTAAATTTTAAATTCATTTTATTCCTGACATATTACCTTTAATGAAAACAGGAATATTTTTTTATTAATAAACAAAATTTGACTGAATTCAGCATTGTTTTTCTTTGAATTGTGTAGAAAATTTTAAATAATGAACTATTGCATTTTATAAAAATTCTTTTGTTCAGAATTTCTGCAGGATTGTCTGGTCCGTTAAGACGAAAATTAAAAAAAAAATTAATATTACTTTTCAAAAAAGTAAACACAATTTTTTAAAACATAATAAAATATATTACAAAAACATAACATTTCATGATCTTATGCTGATATATTATGAAAAAAAAAATTAGTAAAAAATTCAAATGACTTAACATTCAAATTTTCGTCATTTCCAGTGCCCATAAAAGTATGGGTTTGGCAAATGTGGCACTGTTTAATCCAAAAATAAATCTAGAATAATAATCAGGAAATAATTTAACATTTTTTATTTTTCTATAAGTTGGTGACCACTTAGTTTTTTTTTTTTTTTTTTTTTTTTAATAATTTATTTATTGATATTTACAACTGTATACACATATATACAACAAGTAAATTTGCTGTAGGTGACATAGTGACATGATAAAAACATGTGGAGAATCTACCCATTGATAGAACTCCAAAAACATTTCTAGAGGAGAAGATCTCGAGGCCATCTTCTTTTCAGACGCCTAGGAGGATTATTAGGTAATGAAGGAGAAGCCAGGTTAGAAACAAGTGGATTTGGGTGGTTGAGAAGTTTATTATGGAAGGAACGGTATCTGGTTTTGGCCAAATCGGCAACATATGGAATATTGAGGTCCTGATGGATGACTTGATTTTTTTATTTTAAGTTTTATTTGTTTTATTTATTATTTATTTAATTATAAATAAAACAAAATAGCATTCAACAGATTGCTTTAGATTTAAAATACAAATTTAAATGGTTAAAAAGTATTGATTTTCTTTCTGCATTTTCCAACAATAAAGTTCAATTTCTCTTCATTATATGTTTAATGTCTGCATGCAATAATTGCTTACTTGAATGAATGAATGAAATGTTTTTATTTATATTAAAAAAATACAAAATATAGATATATTCGAACAATTAAGAACACATATACAATAAAAAAAATATCTATTCTTCGAAGCCTGCGTGTAATTTTAATTAGAACACATAAATATTTTTTTTAATAAATTCTATTCTGTAAAAACTAAAAAAATCAGTGATTTAAAACAATATATATTTATATCCAATTATGAAAAAACATGTATTTATAAATAGGTATTTATACCCCTTTTGTCATTTTATGTTATCCTAAAAAAACAATATTTATTTATTATCCCTTTTGTCGTTTGTTCGTTATCCACACCGACGACAACTTATCACGCCTGTTTCTTCCACCGCGGTGCTACTACTTATATTATATGAGTGTTTACTAATTGTGAGCGCAGTCCAAGGAGTTCGGCATTGTGTAGCCATCTAAATTAATTATTCTCTGGTCTAAATATTCTAATACTTAATATTCAATAACTTTAAGTTTTGCTCCAAAAAAATTTGAGCAAGAATAGGATGCGAAGAGAAGAATCGAATCAAAGAGACAACTAATTCAATCTCCGAAAGATCACTCGTGAGTGATTGATATGGATGAATAGCGATTCCCTTGGAGTCGGCCGATTCTCTATTCAGGAGAGACGAAGAAGAAAAAGTAAAAATTTCTGAAAAATTCTTTTTAGTTTCATTACAATATAAAGCACATCATGCGAGAACTTAAAAATAAGTTACTATAGTTCTTAAGGAAAGTGAGTAAGTATTTTGTATATATAAAAAGAGGAGGGATGTTTTTTATTTAGATCGTGGAATATGATTGTTTTTTTTTAGATTAGATTTATTTATTAGCTTATAATACAAGGTAGCTATGGAGTCTATAAGCAAATTAGTATAGGCAAATTAGTTTATCAATATTCATAATTAATATTAAAATACTGTATTTTTTGTATCGTTTAACTGAAACTAAATACTTCAATAAATCCATACATACATACACAGTATAGTAACTTCATGATTCAATATCTTATATATTTAAAATGTATAGTACTGTAAAAGTAATAATAATTAAAAAATAAATTTCATACTTTCCGACAATAATTATAAATAAATTAATATATCTGTTAAAGAAATAAGCTTAATTCCTTGGTATTTAAAAATTGTTTTTAGCTAATATTGGTTATATTCATATTTGTTATAAAACTAAAGGTTTTCATTATTCAAGATATTAAAAAAAAAAAAAAGGCTTCTAGCCAATTTATTATTTTGGTTACTTTTAAGTATAAAAACATACTACTATTTCGATTACGTTTTTTTCTTCTTCCTCCTTTCTTATTATTATTAAGCTCAATAATACTTAATTTACTAAAAAGATTCGAAATTTTTAGTACTAGGAATAAAGTAAAGGAATATTCTTGAAAGTTCCTAAAATCTAAATTTCCTCAGATGGTAATAATGTGATATATCTAGTGCTATTTTAAAAGCTACCAATGTTAATCCTTGTTGATCTTTATGTATGAATAAACACACACGCATAAATATATGCTTATTTTGAAACTATATACTTGTATCTTTGGAGTCAAAAACACTCGTAAGAAAGTAAAACAAAGTGTTGAGTGTATTAAGATTTAGAACACACTCCAACGATAAATCATCCGTGGAAGGATCGATATAAGTATGAAAGTATCTTTTTCTATTGGTCTCCGAAAACGAACATTCGGTCATCAAGTGCTTCAAGCCACTATACTTAAAATCGTAGAATATGAATGTTAGCTTGAATTATTTAGGAATTTTTTTTAATTAGAGATAATTAATTGATTGAGAACATCTGTGAGAAATGAAACCAGTTGTAGAATTCCTACAGTGTTCACTTTGGTTTTTTTTTTTTTAATCACGTACCGGCCACTAAGGACCACGAGAATATCAATGGTAAGGCTTCTTTGGGAGTCTTGATTTTCTTTCTTCCCATCACTGTTTCATGATCATGGACTTTCTTTCTTTTCTTTCTTCGGACCAATTCGTACCCCTCTTTCCTATTCCAATATTGGCGAGATTTTTCAATATTTTCCTGTACGTGTCTCTATCTAGACAGTCGGTATCCGAAATTTTACGGATCTTTAATTCTTCTCTCATTTGTCTCGTATATATGAGAGGATAGCTTTGGTAGCTAAAAAATTTGTTAGAGATATTTTTATTCAATCTTTCTTCCTTTATCCTTTTCATATGCCCATAGAACATCATCCTTCTGATTCTCATCTCGGTTTCAAGGTCTTTGATTTTTCTGTAGATCTCTTCGCCTGTAACCTTATTGTGTTTTTGCAGGCCCCAGAGATTTTTCTTAAGATCCCCCTTTCTATTCTTAGCAGCTTTTCCAAGATGGATAGGCATGTGGTCTCCACCGCGTATAAAATCACAGGCCTTAACTTTGCATCTCTTTTTATTGTAAATTTTGCCTGTTTGAAAGCTTAAATTTTCTAATTTGGTGGTTTTCTCTCGGATGCTCTCTTTCTCAGAACCGTTGTGACATATTATTTCTCCTATGTAGTTAAATTTTCTGGTCACTTTTATTTTTCCATATTTAGTGTTTACTGTTTGTTTCTTGAAATTTAGTTCAGTAGTCATGAGGTCTGTTTTTTCTTATGATATTTGTAGGCCTGCTTTTTCTGCTATTATTTGTAGGTTATTTATTTGATTAATACCCTCTTCATTTTGTCAACAATGCGAGATTGTCTGCAAATGCCAAACAACTCATTTTTATACAATTTTTTTTTTTCAGAATTTCATCATGATTTTATCCAGGACTATGTTGAAAAGTATGGGAGACAAGCTGTCGCCTTGACTTAGCTCTGTTTTTATCTGAAAAGGTTTGCTTATTAGACCCTGAAATTTCACTTTAGAAATTATATTTTGTATGTTTAATTTTTTAAAAAATATTTTTTTTATTTAGAAAAAATATTTTTAATATAAATACAAACACATAATCGACAACATAATCGAATTACCACAATGAGTGAATATTTAAAAATTGACTCAGTTGAAAAAATGAAACTTCCTATATCTAGTTGGAATTATAATAATTTTTTTAACTTTTTGGAAAGAAATAAAATTTTATCTGTGATATGACAAGCTATAAAAGGTCTGTTACTAATATATATTTTTTTCAAATAAAAGATATCAGTAAAAGATCCTCTAGGATTCAAAGGGAGGCTGAAGCAGAAGTGGAAGGGGCCCAGGTGATCACAATTTACCAATCACTGGGCAACCCCAGTGTCTGCTTCTATAAGCCACCCCTCTTCAATTTTCATTTGTCTGTCTCAATCTCATTCCCTCCTCCAGTTTCCCTTTACCCTTATTTCAGAATCGTTTTACACTCATGTAAGAAAATAGTTGCTAGTTGTGTTTGTAGTTGAAATGTGACTAATTATGTGATTGTGTGTATTATTCCGCATCTACTTATATCAATGATACACGCGTATTGATCGGAATATTTTGACATATCTGTGAAATCGATTTTGTTACAGTAGTTAGAAACATGAAATTCAAATTACCGCTCATAATATAGTAAGTAACCTAGGCTTAACATATACTGCATATTCCGAAACTATTTCCAGAACTAATGGTATGCTTCGAGAGCCGCAGAAAAGTTTTTGCTGGCCAAACCCTGAATAAAAGAAAATTTTTATGTTCTATTTTTTTTTTCATATGTTACTTTATTTTCTGAACAGTAAGAGGAAACAAAAAAAAAAAAAAATTAATTAAATAGTCCCAAGTTTTACTTTATATGCATGTAGATATCTTTAAAAAAATCATTTGAAGAGAATTTCCAATTGGCTAACTGCGGTTGAGAGAGAAGCACTAGTATTTCCTGGAGTCTTGTTTTCAATTTTTAGGGCTTGATTCGGAGTTCTCCAGATTGAGTTTACCCATTATACATAAATATGGTTATGTATATTTAAATTTTTTTCATTCTTATTATTTATTCACTATGCTATTGTTTTAGATTTTTTCATAATTATAGTATTTATTTTCAAGATTTAAGAGTTTCAGGATAGTTAGCCAGAGAGAATTTAAAATTTATGTAATTGTGTTTTATTACAGGCTAACGTTTCAGCCTAAACATTTTTATCATCATCATGACTAACATATAACATATTAGGTTTTAAATAAAAAAAAAAAAAAATGATAGATTGTTGACTGTGTGAAATCGCATCGTTACTGAGTCGCAGCATGTAATAAATATATATATATACATTTTTTTCTAAGTAGCATTGACTGGTTCACAAACGAGCATATGATTCCTTTTTTAAAAAAATAACTAGCAGACCGCAACTAAAAAAATTAAATTCCAAAAAAGTTTAATTTATATAACTATATTAATGGTAAGATAACAATGTTAAGAGACGGCATAAGAAAATTTTAAAAAAAAATTAAAAAGGCAAATGCGGAAGATCTCCAAACTATTTTATGATTTAAAGAAATTTAAAAATCAGTAGTCTTTATAATATTTAAAATGCTTGATTTAGATAACTGTACTAACTAGATATAAATCTATTAACCAGCTTTAAAATAAGAATATATGTTTTAATAATTTTTTTTTATTTATAAAAAATACAAAAAAAATTATCTATTCAAACAATTAAAAACAAATGGATGACGGAAAAAATATCCGTTTTCCGAGCCTTTATGCAATTTCAAGTGCAGCACTTACATAAATAACAAAACTTATAATAAAAAATTAAATAGTATTTGTTATATGTTTAAAAAATCAACTAGTCAGTAATTTAAAACAACAATATGCTATTTTTGTTAAAAGAATTAATATCCAACTTGAAACAATCTGTGGTATGACATTGATCCCTCCACATGTCAACTGAGCACTTTCCAGTGTAACCCGTCGTAAATAGTTTCTAAGAGCTCTCCGATTACATCCTTTTAATAAACTGAGTAATTTTTCTGGATAGCAGGTCCGCTGCCCAAAATATTTTTTTCGAATTTCATAATACTAATGACAGGTTCTCAAGATGTAAAATATATTTTCCTTTTTTTCAGAGTAACATTATAGCCAGTTACCAATACTATCATTCATCCATGGTTTTACACTTAAATTAGGTATTTCCACTCTACAACGGAAAATTGACAGCATCGATACCAGATCAAATTATCATTTAAATATGGCGTATCTATTTCAACAATACATAAGCCTCCATAGAAAGAAAAACTAGATTTGAGAGATTTAGAAACATATTCTTATATTCTCAATTAAATAATTTTAATGACAAATAGTTTCTACAATTATAATATAAAGACATCTGACCTTAATTTATTGTCCATAATGGCAAGATAATTATTTTAAGAGACTGTTGTTATAACGGCATAAGATAAAAAAGTGAATTCGGAAGAGGCACCAGATACGACAAAGTTTAATAAAGATACGTTTTAAATATCAGAAGGGATTTAGGTTTATCCGAACCGTCCTGGGAAGGAAGAACAGGGGTGAATGACTGAGGGCTGGCAAGGGAACGCTGTTGGCGTAGTGAAAAAATGGAGAAAAGATAAGCGACCCTAGTCGGAAGGCATAACTCAAAAGCAAGATACCGCTAATTAAAAATTACACCAGATATTCAACATTCGGATTGAGTTATAGGATAGCCCAGGAGATATAGACCTAATTTAGTGACTTTATTATAACTGCTGCTATTAAAAATAAAAAAATAAATAAATAAAAAATGTTTATGCTTTCATACACACCAACATACATAAAGTAGTTCTTAACACTAAACAACTATGAAAAAAAAAAATTGATTTTGAGTCATTCAGAAGATTCTTAGGAATCGATTGGGAAGATGTTTTAGGAACATTCAGGTTTTTATTATCATACATTTTGAATTAAAAGAATAATTATTTATTAGGGGCTGGAATGTTAAATGCCTTTAAGATATTACTGGAATTGTGGATAATTTGTAAAATAACAAAAAAAGTTTAGCCATACATACAGACCAATACATATAAAGTAGTTCTTAGCAATAAGAAATTGCTGAAGATTTGATTCTGAGCCACTAAGAAGATTCTCAAGAATCGATTGGGAAGATTTTTTAGGAACATTCGGTCCCTTATCGGTATGCATTTTGAAATAAAATAATAATTATTTATCAGGGGCTGAATCTGCAACGTTAAAGGCATATTACGAGAGTTATGGATAATTTGTGAAATATTAAGAAGACACAAGAATTTTAGATTAATTTTATAAGAGATGAAATACATTTTTTATAGTTCTTAAAACTCATCTCTGCGTCCCCAGTAACTTTACTTATAGTACAAGAGCCCCAGAAGAGAAAAAAATCAGTTATTTCATCCCAATTTATAATTAATAGTAAAAATTCGAGAGTCTGTCAATTATAGTTAGGTGGAATGAAAAAATGGCGGATGTTTCAAAACGTTAAAAGAAAGTATGTTTTTTAATTCGGAGCTCCAAATCGTTAAAACTGTCAACGGCACTAGAAAACCTAATAGAACGTCATTTCATGAAGAGTAAATTTATTAAAATATGAGCCTTAACAGAGCAGTTAACGTTTTATAGTTCCCCGAATACAGTTTGTTTAAAAGTAGCATTTCATAAAAAATGTTCTAAAAAATTAGTCGTTAGTGGATTTATTTTGCGAAATCAAGACATATAGATGACTACCAGTACTCAAGTTAAAGCTTGTATAATGTGTTATAAAGTACTTCATGACGTTTATCTTCGTAGGAGTAGTAGTTCTCATTTAATTTGCTATAGTATTATGACTAGAAATCATACATAGTTTTCATTAGAGTAATAAAATTTGAGGTGACTTTTTTTCCACCACAAGATTGTACTATTTGAAACATGAAGATGCACTGTCATTGATGAATTAGGAACATGTTTTTTTCCAGTTTAATCAGTCATTTGGTCTACCGTACGGCGCCGGTAGGCGAGTGAAGTAAGTAAATGCATTGGTGACGATTCAATTCACGCCTGGGCAGGTTGTCTATCATTTCTTGGTAGAACTATGGAATGAAACCTCGACCTTCCCACTCCGTCTAGGTGGTAACGTTTAGGACAACTACTACGTATTTTAGGAATGGGGGTAAAAAAATATATATATAAATTTGTACAGTAATATATAGGTTTTCTACTATATTCTAGTTGTTTAATGGATTAAAAAATAAAGAACATTAAAAAAAAAAATACGATTTTTGTTCAAGCCATATACTTAATATTTATTTTATAAAGGGATCCCAAGAAATGAAAATTGACCTTCCCACTAATACTATAACCAGACAGATACATATAAATAATTTGTAGGTTACCTGGGTTCGCAAAATGGATTGATTGTCAAGCCCATAGCATAGATGACGTTTTAGAAAGGATTAAATGGATTGAGGTGTAATCCACGGATTTTGATGTATGTACTGACTTTGATTTATTATTATTTCTTGAATAATAAATAAGAAACTTAGTGTACAGTAATCAGCCCGCCTAATTTCTGCAGATTCTGAGAGCTCCTATAGATAAAATTGGCTGTTTCATTTTTTCTAACAAGAAATGTAGTTTAGTTTAACAAAAACATCCATAAAGGGCGATCACGGATATAAAGCCATCCATCAGAGTCTCTTGTTACACCGACTTACATCTTACTCTTTGAAACTCGTCTCTTGCCTTTCTTAATATGTTTTCTTACTAATTAAACTTAATTAAACATCGAAGCTATCCAGTATCAAAGTTGAACGCCTTATTTGTATTGCATTTCACACGTTCCTAAACCCTTTCTGCTCGTAGTGGCCCCTTGGCATTTACTGGTAACTTGGTAACTTGGATCCCCAAAAGGAGCTTCGCCTCTTTAATGGGAGTACTGTGTCAAGAGAGGAGATTCGCCAGTCTTTCCTAAATTACCTACCTCCTACTCTTGCCTTGGAGCTTTAAAATAAATCATTCATCAGCCTGGATACGTGTCGATAAACCTTATTCTCTCCTATAATCTTCAGTATATAAGCTCTTAGGAATTTCGCTTAGCGTTAGTGAATCAATCATACTTTTTAATGATACGATGAATAAATAACATGACCTATGAAGTATAAAATAATTACAATATCGATTAATTGTAATTAGGTTTCATTATATGTGCGGAAATCTTATAGCATTTAATAAACCATGAACAATCCTGTCTATTCTACGAAGAAAGAGAAAAATGTTATTCAAAAAGTTATGCGGAATTGGGTTACTAAAACACAGCATACTTATACCTGGTCAAACAATGTTTTTTTTTCAATTATTATAATGTATAAGCATATTAAAGTAAATTTATAATATATAATAATAATACATGATTTTTTTTTCTATATTTTACTTTTCTTTAATCATTTTTGAATCCACTTTACCTTATTTTTTTTTTACATTATTGATCTATATATCTGATTATATTTTCTTCCTTAACCCAATGCATCCTTCCTTTTTCCCCACTTTAAGAAACATACACTATAATTAAAAATTTTTATTTAATAATTTATTTATTGTTATTTACAACTGTATACATATATACACATCAAGTAAATTTTCTGTAAGTGATATAATGACATGATATAAAATACTTATATAAATATGACAAAAAACAAAAAACAATTCGTTATATAATAATTAAACCGTATTCTTTAAATTTATAAAAAATATCAACCTTGAGATACTGATATTTTTTTACATAGAAATAAAACATATTAGTGAACAAATCATGGATTAATAATAGACTGCTTAAAACCCAAGAACAATCTATCAATAAATTAATTTTAAATTTTATTAAATAGTATAAATAAACAATGTTTGGCTTTTTTTTTTTTTAAAAAAACGTATTTCAAGCTTTGTGTATAGATTTTTTAAATTTGTTTTTAGGCTCATAACAGCCTATGTTTCCTTTTTTTTTTTTTTGTTACACTTATGTATTGACTTAGTTTCTTAAAACTGATGTATTTTGTTTTTCTTTACGTATTTTTTATGTTACTGTCATCTATTCATTTTTATAAAAGTAGATATATTGATCCGCTATTCTTCAAGTTTTGTTCTAATATTTCTTCACTTCATATACTCTTAATGTTTTATTTGTTCAGATAATGTAAAAAATAACTTGCCAAGGAAAACAAAATTTTTTCCCCCCATTCATATCTGTTATTCTTAAAGGGCATTGTCATAGAATAAAGTTATTTTTCTATTTTAAATATAATGCTTTTAATCCAAAATTATTTGTGTCTCTACATGTTAATGACATCGTGTGTAATATACCATTTAAATATTAACTATTTTTTTTCGCTAAAATTTTCATTATGGATCTTTTTACGTCAAGATTCATTTTGGGGGGCCGCCGCAAAATAAATTTTAACTGACCCATGTGGAAATCGAACCAACAACTTTTTTACTCAATGACTCACATCCCAAACCACTCAGATATTCAATCATTTTACTTAATGAGTTTAATTAAGTACTTTAATAAAATTAAAATACTTTGATTAGAAGAAAAAATTAGTATGAACGTTCAGTTTTCAAATATTTGAGAAAATACGTATTTAAATCATAATGTTTAAGATTAAATAACTATAATAAGGTTCAAACACACTTATACAACAGGTTAAATTAAGGATACATCATGGTTACGCCGCGGATAAGTGCAGCAACGCCTGCAATAAGTTGAGCCGGCCGTACCGCAATACTGTCATGCTTTTCCACCTGCCAACTATGTCAAATCCAGGAGTTTCTCTGCATTATTATAAACTATTATTTATAAAAAACAAGTACATTTTTGTTTTCCAAAATATCTGAACATATTTCCTTATAAAAAATATTTTTTTTCAAACTGAAAGCTGGCTACTCAGTATAATAAATATTAGTAATAAAGTAAATTACATAAAAACTATTTGAATAATTATTCTCTTAGTAGTGTAAAATAAGGTCGCTGAGCCATTTCTTTTCAAATGTTCTAAAGGATTATCAGACATTGATTGAAATGTAAGATTACTTTATAATGGAAATGTGTTCGGGGTCACGTTTGCATTATATGGAAACTTACATTTTATCGTGTTTCTTTCCTCTACAGTGTAAGAGTTTATTCATAATGTGTACATAATATTTACATTTTATAGTATTCATTTTGAGATATACGGCTTATATTGTATTATGCTACACAGTATTGCCTTTACATTTAACCGTATTAAACTTTACAAATGTAAAATTGTTTATTTAAAAACAATAAAAAAAGGGAATAAAAAAAAATTAAAAACAAAAATAATATAACATATAAAAATATTGATTGCAAGTAAAATTATTTATGTTATGTTTATAACTATGAACATAATAGATGCTTTAATAAATTTAAATTTTTAATTGATAATATATGCGAAAAATATATTATCATTAATAAAAGAAAGAGAAAATTATAACGAACACATTCATTCAATCAGTAATAACATAATTTCCAAAAATATCAAGAAAAGAAATTTTTTTTTTTTGTTTTTTTTTAAGAACAAATAAATTTATCCATGAAGACCTTAATGTTCTGGATGTAACCAATCTATCCCGAATCAGATATCAATCCTTTCATTAGATTACCTTGGCTTCTCTGCCATTTCTGACAATCCTCTAAGGCACCTAAAATCAAGATGGCCTTATGATCCTCCACAAGACCGAACCAAGCCATTGTAACATCACATTTACTGGACGTATTATTATATAAATAAAGTTATGAATTTCAATAAATATAAATAAAAAAAAAATTAACTTTAGTCATTTAAGTTGAAATTAACACATAAGTCTCTAAGATTTCCACACTCAAACATACAGTGTACTACATTTGATGATTTGGTTTTGGACTTGCATGATTCATTTATTGGTCGATCTGAAAATGAGATAGATATAAAGATAAATACATATGTTGTAATTAGACAACTAGTTACAAATACAGTTTGTGTTTGCACAAGTAACAGCCACGATGTGAGTGCTAAAATGATGGCGGAATTTTCCCGTTGCTATAACAAAAAAAATTGTCAAATATTATATTTCGAAGTACTGTTTAAACGACCCGTGTTCTGGGAGTAAAATTGTCAGTTTTTAACTTTCTATTTTTTATTTTTATAATTTTTATACTATTTACATAAAGATTTACATCAAAAAGTAATTTTTAGATGGATAATATAAGTTTATTTAAGCTTATCTATGATAATTGCACTAATATGTTGAGAAAAAGCACTTCAAACAATAGATATGGGTGATTTTTCACATTTCTTTTCTCTAGTCATTGATGCCAATTTGTAGTGAAATATTGCTGGCGTATTACGACTCAGAACATTGATTTTTTTCAGAATCATTAAAAGTGGTCGAAATTTTTTTTTTTAGAAAATTATATTAAAAATTAATTAACTCACCAATGTTTTAGCCTAGCACCATAGCATTTGCATACTTTCAGTTATTTTGAAATTACGTCAATACTATATAATATTTATTTATCGATCAGTACTACAATCCGCCACAACCTTGAGCAATAAGTAATAGTGATAAATGATCATATTTATACCAAAATTATAAAATATGTAAAATTAACATGATAAAACTAATTTTAAAATTAAACGAATAAAAATGTATCAACTTGGTAACGTGGCGTTCCTTGTTTCGATAACTTTAATTGGAAACTGCAGTATAGACATTAATTGTGGGTAAAAAAAAAAAGGCAACACAATATTAAAAACAAGTCTCTTATAATTCTCAAAATTATTCCACTCAGTCAAGCACATGTCGCTTCAAGTGAATTGAAGTGTACACAGGTGTCTCTACTGTGGTCCTTCTATAGACTATTCGAAACTAGAAGGCTCGTAAAAAAAACACAGACTTTAGTACTTGCTACAGTAAATAAATAAAAATAAAAAAGGTTCACGAATTTCCACTTCCAGTTACCGACAGTTAAAGGAGCAATGACCTACAACTTGGGAAACCCAACCACAATCCGAAGACTGAAGCCCTGGCTGCTGCAGGACTTCCTGTTATAAGTTCATATTTATCAGTTCCGTTAGTGTCACTCTAAAATTTTATTTTATCATTTTTTTCTCTTCATCTTTTTTTTTTTTTAATTCACTTTTTTTCCATTTATTTTGTTAAATACATAAATTTCATTGTTTTGTTATCAATTTTATTACTTTTATCTTTAATTAAGAATTATTATTTTAATCTATTTATTTTATCTTATTTTTTTAAATTTATAACGTTGTATATAGTTATGAGTCTTTTGTATGAGACTATACACCTTCATAATCAATTGTTAAGATAAAAAAAGGTTCCTCTTACATTAACCATGTAAGGCCCACCAGGTTGATGTAGTATTAAATAAATAAATAAAATACTTCAATACAGCATATAGAGTAGGTCGAAAACAAAATAAAATGTATATATATTATTTGCCAGTTGTACCACTATTCGAACAATGCAACGATATTTAAAATTATGGAGTGTTTGGACAGGCACAATAAGTCAGACATAAGACATAAGGAAGAAATTTCGTTGATCCTAGTTTTGAGCATTTGATATAAATGTCAAAAAAAATATAATCACGCATAAAAATATAAAACATGAAACATTTTTATTTCAATCTTCCAATTGTATTCTGACGTATATATTACATTATAAAAAGATAGGACCTGGAGCAGGAGAACAAATGCTATTCTTGGAAGATAGCAACAATATGCCCGCTGTCCGTTACTTTTTACGCAATGTGGCTGGAGATTGAAGGGACAGGCCATCAAAGTCGTCTTTGCAAAGCTTCAGTCCCGCCGGGGCATCAAGTCATCCTATCCGCCCAATGTTTTATGGCAATGGTACGCATTTAATACAAGCGGGTAGGGAAGGATAGAGAAATGAATTCGGAATTTTCTGGTCGCTTAGGCCGGGCAACCGGGAGCTTGATGGCCCATGAAAATGTAGGGTCGTGGAAAGGATGTCCCAGGCTTGCAAGATGTCGGAACCTAATTCTAGCAACAGACTCGGTTCCCTCCCGCCCCATTCCTTACATTATCTCTTCTTTCTATTATGTTCTTTTTAAACCGCAACATATATTTTTTTCTGTATTCATATCAATCAGTCTGCGGATCGGGACACAAATTAAATTTTTTTTTTAAATTTATTTATTGATATTTACTACTGTACTTAAATACATCAAGTGAATTTGAGTAAATCATAACGGTATGGTACAAGCATGTAAAGAAACTCATTGGTAGCACTCTAAAAACATATTTACAATATAAGGTCTCGAGGCCATCTTCTTTTCAGACGCCTCGGAAGATTGTCCGGAATAAGAGAGGAAGCAAGATTAGAAACTAATGGGTTTGAGTGGTTAGGGAGTTTGTAATGGAACGATTGATTTCTGGTTCGGGCTAGATCGGTTACAAATGGAACATTAAGGTCTTTGTGGATGATTTTATTTGTGACATAGTAGGGAGCATTCAGATTTTACGAAGGATTTGGGATTGTAAGGATTGGATTCGAAGGTTTAGTGGAGCCCCAAACCTCAACGCCGTATGTCCAGATAGACCTTATAATTGTCATGTAAATCTGTCTTTTGTAATGAATTGATAGTTTGGACCGTCTAGTAAGTGTTGTAATATGGCAAATGCTCTGTGTGAGGATTCCAGGTTAGTTCTTTGCCCAGATGCAATCCAAGGTAGCGGATCTGTTCAACAGGAGTAAGGGCAACATTATTGAAGTATACTGTAGGGCAGTCAGTAGGTTTACGACGTAGGGTAAAGGTAATTTGATGGAATTTGTTGGAATTTATTTTAATCCTCCAATTACGACACCATTCTTCGAGAGCTGTGATATGGGATTGAAGAGCAAATTAAATTTAAAAAGCTGATTTTATTTTTTTTATTTTTTCCAAGCCTACTCTTGACATATTTGTCATTTGGCACCACGATGATCAAAATAATTAATAATAATAAAGACCTTCTGATATTTATTTCTTAAAACATTTTCAATATTAATTCATAAGGATCTCACTGTTCTACATGTTACCGGTTTGGCAAGAGCCTGACATCAAATGTTTCCTTGATAAAACAAAACAACAAAAAAAACACATTTTTCTTTTGAAAATTTAAATAATATAAAAGAACTTCGGGGCTCCACTGAACCATTGAATTCCTTCCATATCCAATCGTTACTGCTCTTTATTTTGTTGCAAATAAAATAATCCACAATGACTTTAATTTTGTTGGTCTGGCTTGAACTAGATACCTATCCTTTATTGATAAACTCCCTAACCACCAAAATCCACTTGTTTCTAGCCCTGTTATCTTTTTAATACCTAATAAACCTCCCAGGCATTTGAAAATAAGATAACCTTGAGACCTTTTTCTCTAGAAATGTAATTAGAGTTTTAGTGAAGGGTAAATTCTCCACAAGATAAAAAATAAATTTGAGTTGGGCCAAAAAGTGGTTTCTTACATTTACTGAATTAAAGCGCCGTTCTTCGAAAGTTCAATCTCCAGTGCTCTTTTTTTCATTGAGATTTTAATTGTATAATCGAAAACCAAGTTTTTTATTTTTTTTTTTATAGTCCTTAAGTAAGGCCACACTCATGTCAAGCCTGGAGCAAATATGGACTTGGAATGCCTTCACACTTGATAATCATTGCCAATGATGCATTAGCCAGAGTACTCGTCCAGTACCGATTATGGAACGTATTGGAATGGCTGAACACGATTTTAGAATATTAAATTCGTTAGTTTACGTTAATTAAATATTAAAAGAGTATTAAATATAGTATTTTTTCCTCTTTTCCTCCCAACATGATTTGCATGGAGATCAATTTTTAACTGAGTTAAATTAGCGAAAGTAATTATTCGCCAATTTTTATTAATCGTAAAACGTGCTTGATCATTCTAATCAGTGTGGCGAATATATCATTCCTTCACTACTTGAACCCGATGTTACATTTCATCTTTATTTATATAT
>NW_027115109.1:2074860-2078155 GCF_000696795.3 Halyomorpha halys
ATTATTTATTAGTATTAACTTAAATAGTTTTGCGACTATTTAAGTTATTTTCTTTTACCACACCCATACCATCTTATATTATTTTAAAGTTAATTAACTATTAAAACCATCAAATTATTAGGTTTTTAATTATATATTACTTATACAACAATATTCTATATTATATGAATATGCAATGCAATATATTTTGTAAATGACAATTTGATGATGTAAATAATAATAACAATAATAATATTCTTTATTTATCCTGGAACCGATCTATTTAGAATAATATTACAAGTGTAAGACTAAGGCTTTAGAGACTTAAATAAAATAAAAAATATTCAAAATGCTAATGAATTATAAACTATCATAAGTATGATTATAATTAAAAATTTGAGAGATGAAAAATGAAAGATAAAAAATAAACAACACAATTAACAGAATGTATAAAGTAAAAATAAAATAAATAAAATAAAACTATATATCATATTACAAATCATAAGGTGACTAACTTCTAATAAGAAAAGAAAAATGAAAAAGAATCAAATACAAGTAAACTAAAAGTAATAAACAAAAGATACTGTTAATATACGGTCAGAAATGATAAAAACAAAATTTTTGAATAAAATAATTTATATTTCGAGGAGTTCTTCTATAGAAACTTTCTGAAATGGTAAGTAAAAATTTTATCAATAACCCTTTGACGAAAATTTTGAGTTAAAATATGTTCATGATAAAACATAAAAAATCCGCATCAATGGGTTCAAAATATTATGCAATATTTTTTTCTTTCGAAGGAAAAAAAAACTTATTTATTTCCTTTATTTACTTCTTTCCTTTATTGTTTTTTATCTGCTTCTTTATTTAATCTCCCAGACAACGTTTTGTCCATCCGTCCACAATCTAGTTCAATCTACAAATTATTGTACTGCAAAAAGTTAGATCTTATCAACCTTTACGCTCACAATTATATTATATATAGCATATTGATAACTATCATGAGTTGGGAAAAGCTAATAATTTTTACATTTTTATGTAATTATAATAATCTTTCAATGTTCCCATCTTCACTTAAAGGGAGTTGTCCTGATTTCTAAAACATGTCATATTTTTATTCCTGAAACTAATGTTTTACCATTATCATTAACAAAATGTATTATTAAGTTTGTCCTTTTGATTGGACTGTGTTCGTTTATTAATATAAAAAAGGTTTTGTCTAATTTAAAATTGAATTAAATCTCTTTGTTTAAAATATTACGTAAATAAAGAGATAAGAAGTTGTGTGGGTTCTTTCTTTGAAAAGAAAACAATTTCCTTATTTTTTTATTTCAATTTTTTTTTCAATTCTTGCAATAAAGATGCCACAATCCGGCGCTACTAAGATGAATAGTTAACACATAACAATATAAAACAAATACTTTTAAAAAAATGAATAAATAATAATTATAGGTAATAAAAAAAATTAAGTTAAAAAAAGATAATATCCTCAAGTATGTAAAATTGGTCTGTACATTAATTATATACAGTGTGGTAAACTTAAAGCAAATCTTTATAATTTTTGAGTGTGTATCTACAAAATTTCTTACAATTTAGTATTTTGTATTATTATTAAATATAACAGTGTATCTATGGCTGTTTATTTTGTGAGTTAATTTAGTCTGTTATTTATTCTAATATTTGTGCTACGGCATTTCTCCCTTACCTGCTCACATTTAGAGATTACCCCTAATTTAAAATACATTTTTTGAATCATTGGTTATTTTTATTTCTTGCTTGTTTTTCTAACCATAACAATTTCAATTATCGAAAAACAATATAATTACTTAAATCTGATTCAAAAGCTCAACTATCAAGTATTAAAATTCACAACTTATTCTTAGTTTCCCTGTCGTTTCGTTTATGAAAACAAGCGAGAAATTATCAATATTACTAATAGTAAAAGTGGTAAAAAAGTCAATAATTTTCATGACTCATACTTTAAATTTCCCCCAAACCCGAACAGAAAAAGGTTACCAATCATACCACCATTTTTTGAAGACTTAACTTTTTGGTAGCTTTCTTATAAATTATAAATACATAAATGTTTAATGAGGAATACGATAAATTGTAGAAATGTTATGAATTTAATTAATAATAATCTTCTCGCTTACGGGTAACATCATGGAGTATTTTTTTTTTCTATTTATGTTTTGTGAACTTATTTTTTGTTTGTGTTAAAATATTTTGGTTAAATTTTGAAAAAAAAAAAAAAAAATCGCATTTTATAATTTGGTTCAGTTACACAGTGACTTATACTTTCAACTGAAATAAAATAACTTTGATACATTTATTAAATTTTTTGTGATGTTGATAATTATATAATTTAAAAAAATATAAATAATACTTATATTAACATAAGAATATTACATGTTATCTGGCTGTACTAACAGATTATTCTGACCCGATCTTCATACTTTTCGCATTGACGATTATTATGTATGTTTTTTTTTTGTTAATGTTTTGGCAATATAAATCTAATTTAAACTAAATTTTAATTTATTAGAGATATGCAAGAGCACTGTAGTCTAAATTATAATTTTCTTTCAATTTGAAATTATAACTCATTCACTAACAGAGAATTGTGTTTCATACATTGGTACTGTTCAGTGCTGCTCTAGCGGCAGATGGCTAAACTACCTCCTCACTGCGCCATCATTGTTCTTATTTCTTTTTCTCATGACGATTTCTACTATAAGTTTCATGATTTAACATCACAAGAAAAACCCCTCCAAAACTCTATACATTTTGTTTGATAGCGTTTTTCGTATAAATATTAAATTTGTCAAACACAAATTTTTTAATTTATAATTATATGAAAAGAAATCATAAAGGAGTAATATTCCAATGAAATATATATATGTGTGTGTGTATTATCAAGTGAGCTTACTTTATTTATTTATTTTTTTTAAATCCCATTCATTTTTAATAGTCTATCTAATGCAGAACTACTACCCATGTATTTACTAAAAAGCCACAACAAATAAACATTGATAACGTAAAATAATTTCTTAATATATTTTTGCTGACTAAATATTAATGTATTATAATTTTTAAAAAATGTTATTAAATTAACAGTAACGGCCCGAACACGAAGTTCAATTACCATTAAAGAGAATATTTAAAAAATTAAATATTATATTTCAGCTTCATCTATAGGAACCATTTTTCTTTGGTATATTACATATTTAAATAAAACTATTATACTAAACTGGTAATGAGATATACAACTGATACAGTTTGTACGTGTAAGTATAACATGTGTGAATGTGAATAT
>NW_027115109.1:2079360-2083070 GCF_000696795.3 Halyomorpha halys
TCTAACCTGGCTTCTCCTTCATTACCTAATAATCCTCCTAGGCGTCTGAAAAGAAGATGGCCTCGAGATCTTCTCCTTTAGAAATGTTATTGGAGTTCTATCAGTGGGTAGATTCTCCACATGTTTTTATCATGTCACTATGTCACCTACAGCAAATTTACTTGTTGTAATAATAAGTTGTAAATAGCAATAAATAAATTATTAGAAAAATTTTAATTATAGTCTATGTTTGTTAAAGTGGGGAAAAAAGGAAAGATGCATTGGGTTAAGGAAGAAAATATAATCAGATATATAGATCAATAATGTAAAAAAAAAATAAGAACAATAAGGAAAAGTGGATACAAAAATGATTAAAGAAAAGTAACATATAGAAAAAAAAATCATGTATTATTATTATATATTATAAATTTACTTTAATATGCCTATACATTATAATAATTAAAAAAAAAAAACATTGTTTGGCCAGGTATTAGTATGCTGTGTTTTTAGCAACCCAATTCCGCATAACTTTTTGAATAAAATGTCTCTTTCTTCGTAGTATAGACAGGATTTTTCATGGTTTATGCTAATAAATGCTATAAGCTTTCCGCACATATAATGAAACCTAATTACAATTAATCGATATTGTTATTATTTTATACTTCATAGGTCATGTTATTTATTCATCGTATCATTAAAAAGTATGATTGATTCACTAACGCTAAGCGAAATTCCTAAAAGCTTATATACTGAAGATTATAGGAGAGAATAAGGTTTATCGACACGTATCCAGGCTGATGAATGATTTATTTTAAAGCTCCAAGGCAAGAAAGAGTAGGAGGTAGGTAATTTAGGTAATAATTTAATAATTATGTAAACAAAAATATATATATGTCAGGTAACATTACAATAAAACATAAGTTATTACATGAGAATACAATTATGAACTGATTTTTTTTTTTAAATCCGTCATTTGTTGAGACTCATCTGATATTTCAACACAGGACATTTTTAAGTCTGTCTTGATATATATGGGATAACCGTGTTACCGTTCTATTCTTTTAACTCATCACCTTACGCCATCCGTGATTAATTCTTCGATAGGCAAGCTAGTTAAATGTAATATAAAATAGTATATAATTAGTGTTCCCTGAAATTTTCTAAAATAAATTCACTAAATGTTGATTTCTCCATGCTTTGGGAAAACATTTGATTTATGAAATACTATATCTCAGGAATTATTAGATTTACAGGTGTCAAACAGGGCTCATATTTTAGTAAATTTACTCTCATTTAAATAATGTTCTGTAATCGATTTTAGTGGTTTAGGTAGTTTTATAAACCTCCAAAAGAAAAATGAGCGAACATTTTAGGTTTGTTTTTTAGTACAATAGCCGGGGAGAAAAAAAAGTTTTTTCACCCCAATTTTTTATTACTATGTGTAATTACAAGTCTAAATTGCTGAGTTTGCCAAGTATAGGTAAGAGCAATAAAAAATGGCGGCTGTTACAAAACGTAAAAAAAAAAATTAATTTTTCATTCGGAGCTCTATGTCATTAAAACTACCAACAACATTAGAAAACCGAAGAGTATATCATTTAAAGTAGAGTAAATTTTCTAAAATATAAGCCGTAATAGAGCTATATACGTTCAATAGCTCCCGAGATTTAGTTTTTTTAAAAAAATGTTAGAAAAATCAGTAGTTAGTGAATTTATTTTGAGAAATCTATATCTCAAAAACCACTCACTGTAGAAATGTCTATTAGCACTCAAATTAAAGCTAGTTAAATGTACTATAAAGTAATTTCTAACTTTTATCTTCTTAGGAGTAGTAGTGTTTTTGATATTTGACAAAATTAATTCACAAAGTATTAATTTCTAGTTGTTCAAATTTTTGATTTTTTGACAGAATATATCTCAGGCACCATTAAACGTATATGAGTCTGCCGGCGTTCAAAAAGAAATATATTTTAACTTACTATAAAATAGTTTAATGACATATGTCTTCGTAAGGGTAGTAGTTTTCATGATATTCGCATATGAATATAAATTTTTAGAAATGTCCAAACAACTAGAAATTAATTTATTTTAGCAAATATCATAATAACAACTACTCCTACAAAGATAAACATTATTAACTCCTTTATGGTACACTAAACTAGCTTTAATTTTAGTGCTGATAGACATCAGTTCGTCGAATGGTTTTTGAGATATATATTTCTGAAAATATATTCGATAACTCCTGGTTTTAGCTTTTTTAAAGACTAGATCTCGGAAACAATTGAACCTAAATATCTCTATTAGGGTTAATATTTCAGCAAATTTACTCTACTTCAAATGCCGCTCTCTTAGGGTTTCAGTGGTGTTGGTAGTTTTAAAGATATAGAACTGTGAATGAAAAATTAATTTTTTTAACGTTTTGAGAAAGCCGCCATTATTTATTCTCCCTACCTATACTTGGTAGACTCATTATTTTTGACTAGTAATTATACATAGTTTTCATTAAAGTAATCAAAATTAGGGTGAAATAACTGCCTTTTTTTTTCTCTTGGGCTCTTGTATTATCTGGAATAAAATAACTTTCAGGGGGCATGCAGCTTGAATACTTACGTTTTTTAATTACATTTAATGTATCACTTGCATAATCTAGGTAAAAACTGAACTATTTTCTGAAAGACAACAGGGTAACACAATTTATTCTTACTTAATAGACTTTTTTGTATCTTCGGAAAAGTTGCCATTTTTGCAGGCTGACTCTATCGGCAATGCAATACATATTCAAAAGGGTATCAAAGTTTTAATCAAAAAATGTCGATTTTTTTTGCACGGGCTCTCGAAATTATGACATACTTTTATCATTCTTTGACTAGGTAATGTAATTAATGAATATGTATGTTATTTATACGTATTAATATGATGTTTTCATAATAAATGTTAATCTAAAAAATTAAATTATTGAAAAAAATATAACACATACAATGTATATATACAGGATGCATTGTATCATTTCGGATATAGTGGATTCTGATAAGCTCGGTTCTAATATATTTTATTAAAATTTAATATATTTTTACCTGATTTTAAATGTTTAATATATACTTTTAATTATCTGAGAGTGATGGTCTAGCCGCTTGGAAGGGTTGACGGGTCCTATGCAGAACTAATTTTTATCGAGTTCCGTACCTGTGAGTGGTGTTTGCGATTCGAGAATCATTTGCAGGCTGACAATTGATGATAGCTATAAAAGACAAATACTTTGCAGCGTTTGTGGGGCAGGGATGGGGGGGGGGGAGGATCGGTGACAGAGGCGAGCAACAAAGGGAGTACAAATATAGGCCCTGCCTCGGATAAAAGCTGCATGACCATCTGTTGATTGAATTCCCTCGGCAATTAACCGTATCCCTTCTCAATCAAAGCAATAGATGAGATTGCGGTTATAAAACCGCTAAAGCAGGGAATATGGATGCCATTCAAAGTGCTCCTGTCAAAGCTGCTCTGTCAGCCAATTTACAATCGAAATAAAACAGGTCCTTTTATCCCTCGGGTTTTTGATAAAAATTGTTTAACAAATTTCCTAACACCAGAACATGTGACAGCTGCATTCAGAAACCTCCTGAGATATGGAGGCAGTTATCGTTGTGCAATTTGAGTGTAAATTAGAACTAGAGCACAAAAAATATTAGATGATTGAGCTATTGACATTATTTGTTTGGTTTAGACTTAAAAGTGAG
>NW_027115109.1:2083240-2085689 GCF_000696795.3 Halyomorpha halys
AGAGAGAGAGAGAGAGAGAGAGAGAGAGAGAGAGAGAGAGAGAGAGAGAACAATTATGGTGAAAATGTAAAAAAAATCTGATTAAAAGTTTTAAAAATTAATAAAATTGTGAAAAAAAATAGGGTGATTTCACATTTTATTAATGGCCTGGTTAGAATAGCCTGCAAAATATGTTAAATAATTGAATGTGAGGTGTAAATTTATATTTAAAATTGTCCTTAAGGATGGCCGAAACGTTTGACTGTTGATGAAATAATAAAGAGTGTTGAGACTTAACATGGATTTCAATTGATTTAATTAAAAAATAACTAATAATATTTGTTAAGAATTGAAAAAAAAATTTTATTGTTATTATCATTAGTGTCATTAGTATTTTTAATTTGATTTATTTAATATTTTAAATTAGTATAAGTGATAAGAAAGGGGCTAAGAAAGATCTAGTTAAAAATAGATTGTGTAGTCACAATGTTAACATTACAATACATGTTTACTGCCACAGAGAGTATTATCGAAGGGCAACATAATAGTGTTATCGCAGAGGGCAGACTAGAAGTAGACGCTGGAAAAAGACAACATCGCACGCATTTTTTGCACGCAACATAGCACCGCAGTTTACAGTTCACATTCAAATAGACTTGAGTATAATTTATGTTAATTTTCAATATAGTTTTTATTTGATATTTATTTCTTTTTGTTAATTTCCATTTTTAGTTATTAAAGAAAATTATACTGTATGCGCTTCACGCATCCTGTATTGAACAAATTAAAGGTAAGTTCGATGACTCTACTTTAACGAGCGGGTAGAGGCTGTGAGCAAATAAGTTTTCGCCCCTCTATCCAACAATATTATTACTATAAACATATAATATACAAGGGAGAGAAATGCTTTATTAAGCCATGCTGCCCAAATGTATTGGGTTGCTACAATACACAGCCTCAATCCATGACCGAACATATATACAATACATATATTTACATGATACATTAATAAAAAAATTTCCTACCTTTACCTTTTACAATCAATACACATATTCTAATTTTTTTTCTAATTAACAATTTTATTCCATTTGGTACTTTTATTTCATTTAATTGACAAATTTATTCTCCACATTCGATCCGTTAAACAAATTAAACGAATTTAACCATAGATAGCAATATAAAATCAAACGAAAGACATAATAGTCACAGTAGTAGATCAGTTTACAAAAAAAAAATAAATAAATAAAGTAAATAAATAAAAAAAAAACTAAAAATAGATTTAAAAGTTAGTTAAGAGAAATACTTAAATGAATAAATAAGTTAAAAGAAATAATTTAGTAAGTTAATACACAAATCGACTTGAACAAAAAAAAATGATGTCTGATACCCAGGGAGTCCAAAATAATATTGCCGCCAAGATCGCAATATCCCCGATGCTTACACCTAGGTCTTCTAAGAAGCTTCTTGTTCTATCTGGTATTGTTCCGCGAGATCCAAACCTCCAATATACTTATTTTTTATCACATCATTTCCTTCATGTTGTTTCAAGTTAAAACCAATTAATAAATATATATATATATTTTTTTTAAATTACTAGTGTTTACTTGTACTTTCCATTAACCCTGTAACTTAGTCGGTTGATGATATAACGTAAGATCCTAGCCGACGTATACAACGCTAAAAGTGCTACATGTTGCGGGTTGGATATCGTGTAGCAAGGAGCCACGGTCGGACGAGCTGATCGCCAGACTATCTGATTCCTCGCGACATGAACCTCAAGAGCGGGGATGAAACCTTAGCATAACTGTCCGTTCCAAGTTGGAACCTCTGCTCTCTAAGCGATATCAACTCGGATCTTGAGGCAGTCCCAAATACGTGACATCCCAACTAACAAGGCTTAGCTCGTTTCGGAGTGCAATGTCTTTTTGTAAGAATAATCTTATCGGCTGTTCCCTGGGAGAATAAGCAATCATCGAACTCGTGAGCTTCTCGACACCGGCAAACGTTTTATACAGCTTTGCGCAAAAACTAAATAACTGATTAAATATAAAAGTTATATTATGATTCTCTTTATAATTTTTTTGTATATATAATTATATAAATTTTTTTTTTCTTGAATGGTATGTATTTTTTTTTGGATCTTGAGGATCAGTCAATAAAACAACTCTATTTTCGTGACGTTGCTCAACTTACATAGTCATGCCCTACAAACAAAAACAGTTTCTTAGAACGATGAATTTCTTTATACGAGGAGAAGATGGTTGGGGTGCGGTCAAAATAAAACACAAATAAGTTAATGTAACTTATTTAATTGTGCCAACGTTTCGGCTAGAGTTTCTAGCCTTTATCAGGGCTAAGAACAAAGAGCAAGATAAGAGAATAAGCAATCATCGAACTCGTGAGCTTCTCGACACCGGCAAACGTTATATACAACTTTGCGCAAAAACTAAATAACTGATTATATATGAAA
>NW_027115109.1:2085869-2089578 GCF_000696795.3 Halyomorpha halys
CAGTCAATAAAACAACTCTATTTTGGTGACGTTGCACAACTTACATAGTCATGCCCTACAAACAAAAACAGTTTCTTAGAACGATGAATTTCTTTTTTACGAAGAGAAGATGGTTGGGGGTGCAGTCAAAATAAAACACAAATAAGTTAATGTAACTTATTTATTTGTGCCAACGTTTTGGCTAGAGTTTCTAGTCTTCATCAGGGCTATGAACAGAACAAGATAACAACCAATGAATATAGAAAATTAAAAAGAAAATATAAACAGAATGACATAAAGTAAATCATTTTGTAGAGTGGAATTAACAAAATAAAGTGATGAGAGAAGTGGAAAATAAAATGTATACATAGGTAATTGAATAAGTAGGTAAAATAACACAATTAAGGAAATAAAATAAAAATGAAGTTATATAGTTCAAAGAAATATGAATATATTAGTTTTATATGTTAGTATATTGGTCAACTATCTCTCATAATGATGAGTTTCTTCAAGTATTTATCAGAAAACAAAAATGTACAGAGTATAATTTAAGATTAACAACTATAAACATTACTTACAATTGTCTATTACAGTGTATTATACATTTCTGTGATATAACTGACTCCAATTTTGTGCCAGAAATGAATAGGGAGTGGGACTTAGATGAGTGGAGGTACAGATAGAAGATGACTCAGAGATTTTTTGGAGTGGAATAAAAGTGAATTTGGTGATTTTGTTATTTATTTAAGTGTTTCGACATAGGGCCATTTACACTGGATTTACAAAGTATATTACAATTGACATGTTCACAAAGTTACAAAGTGAGAAAGTTACAAATTTACAATTACATATTAATAATTACAATTTACATTTTATAAAGTTACAATTAGCATTGAGGTAGTGAGTAAATTACTATATTAATTATGAATCCACCTATTCATGCTAGAATTAGAGTTAGACTATGTGTGATCATAGATATTAATTATTTTTAAAAAGTGAAAAAGTGTTGATATTGTTGGTGGGTCTTCTCTTGTAAATCTGAAGAGAACCGGTGTGGATCGTGAACAATACATTCAGTAAGAATGTGCTTAACGGTGAGATTGTTTCCGCAGTAGCGACACATAGGTCCATTTTCTTTTTTCATGAGATGACCGTGGGTGAGTGAATTTGGTTTATGTGATTAGTGAGATACATTGGGGGATAGTAAGGAAGAGAGCACTCTTCTTTAAGCCAAGTGAGGATCCAATAAAATTTTATCTTATTTAGTCATATATATACTTTTTTATTTGGTACAACTCTTGTACTGATTTTGTGCCAGAAATCATCTAAACAGGCGAAACTTTCGCTCACAATAAATTGTGTAATTACTAATTTCCTTCCTAAAATCCTTAGTACTCCTTACTTTGTCACTAATCAAGTTATCCATCAAAAGCTCAATGTTCCATCTATTGCTGATATGGCCAGACCAGATACCAATTCTTTCATGATAAACTTCCCAACCACCCGAAACCACTTGTTTCAAACCTGGCTTGTCCTTCATTACTTAATCTGGAATAAGAAGCGTCTGAAAATAATATGGCCTTGAGATCTTCTTCTCTAGAAATGTTTTTGGAGTTCTATCAATGGGTGTATTCTCCACTTGTTTATATCATGTTATTTTATCACTAACATCAAATTTACTTGTTTTATATATGTTTGCTTAAAGTTGTAAATAACAATTAATAAATAAACCCTTTTTACCCGAAATTGGTGCCACTAGTACATTGTCTTTCCCAAAAGTCAAACATCATGTTAACAAAAAGTCATAATTTTAATTATGTATTTCGTAATTTTCAAGATGCGTTGTAAAACATTTTAATAGGTGATATTTATTTTAATTTTTAACCTATATATGTATGTATCTAAATCTATTAATTCTACGTAATATATAAATGAATTTATTTAAATGATATCTTACATCCAGTTTAGAGACGTGACGACGGTCACCGTGTGGGTTGAGCAGTAACACTTGGTTCGGAACGTTGTGGGTTCGATTCCCACCTGGAGCAGTTAATATTTATTTTTCAACAGTCTCTAGAAATGAATCTTGATACTTCCCACCTTGGTTAGTACGCAGTGGATACTCTGGTAGCTGCCAGAGGGTTTGAAAAAAGGACCAGTGCCACCAATACTAAATACATCCAGTATGATTAACAAAAACAAATATAAATCATTGTGGTAGTGTTAACTTAGTGTTCAATAGAAATTATGTGTATACCACATATCTCGAAGGTACGTTAAGGGTGTAGTGCTTAGAAAAAGTCAGAAGGGTTGTGTAGCTACACATTTTTGTGCCAGATTTGCACCAATCCAATCAATGATTCTAAACTAGTAAAAATTGTTTTCATTTAAAGGAGTGTTTATCATAGTTGAAACGGAAAGCTGGTGAACAAAGAAGTCGAAGGAGGTGGTGTAGGATATCGTGAAGTGAACGACGACGCAGTAAGTGGATCCTAGGAGATAGGCTCTGTGCACTCCACGGGTGTCGGGTTCACCCGGCCTCGAAACGGCTCTGCGAGCCCAATCGAATTGGATTAACTTCATAAACACCGATTCCAGGAGTACCATCGGCATTCGTTCTCACGATTGAATTAAACCAAATGGTACCCATAATTTTCGCAATGTTACTTCTGTATATGAAGTAAAATCCCGCTTTTATACTGTAATGTTGCTAAAACTATTATGGATAAGAGAAAGAACCAAAGAAACAATTTGGTGTGGATGGCCCTAATTCTTCTTCAAATTAATACAATTATGGCTAGTAAAAGTTATGTGATACCGAACACCATCAGACATTTTAATGTAACTTTGTAAGCAATATAAAAAAAAGCAAAAGCAAATACCGTCTAGTTAAATCATGCCTTTATGAAATGTGTACTTAAAATTACCATGGAAACATAAAATAATTTATTTACAAATTCAATTTATTTATGCATTTTTGTGTGTTTCTTCATTACCTTCAACAACTTTGTAAGTTAAATATTAATTATGCTACAATCCTTTCGGGAGCTTTATTAAATCTATTAAATGAAAACATTTTTATTCAAAATATTTACACTCATTTTCTTTAGATTTTCCCCTACCGATTATTAACTTTTCAACTCAGAACTGAATAATTCAGGGTTTTGTGAAGAAATGAAGTCAGAAAATGTGTTGGAGATAAGTCTGGCGAATAATGTGGGTGTGGAAGTACTTCGTAACATAGGTTCTCCTCTGTCTGCCATGGAACATGAGATCTGGCGTTGTCATGTAACAGTATAGGTTCCGATTAATCAAATGAGCTTGTTTTTTGACAAGTTTTTGATACATTTCGTCAGTATCGCTGCAGTGCGATGAAGATGTGAAGGTTTCACCTCTGGGTAAAAAGGAGAAATTAATTATCGCTGCTATTGACTACCACGAATGTGTGCTTGAACACTAATACTTAAACCTCTTAATTTGTTTTTCATTTATTTAATGATATTTACATAAAAATGTATCCAGTAAATTAACAACCCCTTGGTAGTACTCTTATAATAATTCTACATTAGAAGGTCTTGTGCCCACCTTCTTTTCAGATGTCTCAGAGGAATGTCAGGGATGAAAGAGGGAGCAAGGCCCTTAATTTGTGGCAGATTTTATTTATTTTCTTTAATAAAATACAATTTTTTATAAGTCAAATATTTATTTTATTAATTCTATAAAAATTATT
>NW_027115109.1:2091093-2092261 GCF_000696795.3 Halyomorpha halys
CAAGAATATATTAATAAAAATTAATCTAATAATTGTTATTTTATTTATTTTTCATACACATAGTTTGATTATGTTCATTTTGTTTATTCTTCTGTTTGTATATATTTTAAGAGTTTTTTTTAATTCGTTTATTTATTTATTTTATTTTACTATGTATGAGATCATTCATCACTATTACCTATTGCCCACAACTGTGTGACAGAATGTAATATCTATCAATAAATAAAAAGTATTTAAAAAAAACAATAATACCGAGTATGCATCATCTGTCTATATATTTTCTGGAAGGAAAAATAGGTATAAGAAAAAATTATAATGTAATGAAAATAGCGTTGAGTTTATTTTCGGAAAGAACGGGACAATATTGGTTCATATTACCCATCGTCGAAATCATCACAACTCGTATCCACTCAATTATCATAACAGGCCAAAAATATACATTCATTATGGAGGGAAATACGACAATTATCGGCTTCACCTGTCCAAATTGGACTCCATTAGGTTTGAAAGGCCCTTCCTGGGAGAAAATGATAGCATGTAATTGGTATAAGGTAATTATAGGTGTTTTACGAATGTAAATGGCTTGCGCTTCTGGAGCAGCGTGTGGCCAATCTGCTAATTGAATACTGCTGGCCAATGTTTGTATAAGTTGTCAGGTCGAGTGGGGTAACGAATATCGTATCGGTATGGCGCGGGGCGGGACGTCATTTTTTAAAATGAACTACAATAAACCCTGGGAAACCTTAGTGGGTTAATTCCATTTCTCCAATAATAACTTCTCTTAAAATCCATTTTATGATACCGAGACTAAGAAAGGAAGTTATTTCATCCCAATTTTTGATTACTTTAATAAAAACTATGTATAATCACTATTCAAAATTAATGAGTCTGCCAAGTATAGGTAGGGGGAACAAAAAATAGCTGCTGTGTCAAAATGTTAAAAAAAATTATTTTGTATTCCCAGTTCTATATCTTTTTTTTTTTTTTTTAATAATTTATTTATTGTTATTTACAACTGTATACACATATATACAACAAGTAAATTTGCTGTAGGTGACATAGTATCATGATACAAACATGTGGAAAATCTACCCACTGATAGAACTCCAATAACATTTCTAGAGGAGAAGATCTCGAGGCCATCTTCTTTTCAGACGCCTAGGAGGAT
>NW_027115109.1:2093266-2099019 GCF_000696795.3 Halyomorpha halys
CGCCATAAACTACATTATAGTACATAACTACATTATAGCAGACATCTGTAATTCTTGTGGTTCCTGGGATATATTTTTTTATAATTCAAAAATGTTGTCCGAAAAACTATAAATCAACATTTATGAATTAAGTTTGTTAAATATCATGAAAACAGCTACAACTACGAAGGTAAACGTCTTTAACTACTTTATAGGAAGTTAAGCTGGCTTTAATTTGAGTGTAAACAGACATCTGTGCGTCGTATGGTTTTTAAGATTTAGATTTCTCTAAATAAATTCACTAACTAGTAATTTTTAGCACATTTTTATGAAATGTTGCTTTTTAAGAAGAACTATTGAACGTAAATAGCTCTATAAGGGGTCATATTTTAGAAAATTCATTCTACTTTAAATGATGTTCTCTTAGGTTTTCTGTTGTTGATAATTTTAAAGACAAAGGAGCTTCGAAAGAAAAATTAATTTTTTTAACGTTTTGAAACAGCCGCCATTTTTTATTCCCCCTACCTATACTTTTGGCATACATAAATTTTAACTACTAATTATATATAGTTTTCATTAATGTATTAGAAAATTGGTGTAAAATAACTGCCTTTTGTTCCCCTGGCTGTTGTACTATTATCAAAAGGTTCAGCCACCTGTTTGTTGTTATATTCGTAATACATATATCTAACAATATATATTTATTTTTATATTTTACATGAATTTTCATGTGTTTAAACACCAATTTTCTACCCCGGAAAGGTATATATAATAATATAGATATATAAATATTTAGTATTTTTTTTTCTCCTTTCCAAATATTTCGTTATTTTATGAAATACCTTAAAAGTACATTACTATATTAAATATAGTAATTTATATTTCGACTGTTATAATAATAATTATATCAGATTGAAATTTTAGTTTAAAATTAATGATTTATAATTTAATTAGATTTCTTAGGTCGTTTTGATAATAGTAAAATTTTAGTCATGTTGAATAATTTTTTTTTTATAATTGAAAATTTGGAATAAAGTTTTTTTTCTTTTGGTAAGATAAATTTTCAACCGACTAATGCAAACTATGGTTCCAAGGAGGTTAGTGGTGAGTACATAGAGGATAACTATTCACATTAAACAAAAATACTAAGTTATGATTATAATCTAAATAAAAACAAATAATTAAAAAAAAAAAATCGTTTCTTGAGTAGATCCAAGGCTCAATCGAGTGGAGGTTGTCCTTTATTAAAACGACACCCCTCTCTTAATAGTCTTAGGAGTGAAATATTTTATCCCTTCGATCCTTTATCTCATAAGGGATTAATTAATTTCTCAAGCTAAGGAATTCAAATTTGCCGGATAACAATTTAAGAAATTCCTCTTAGGTGACCTAAGAAACGAAAAAAAAATTAAAATCTCAATTCCCAGAATATAATTAACACCTTTATACAATTTTCAACTCTTTTATCAACCCTAATTTTTGTTTCAGTCAGTTGGTATAAATGATTGTTATCTATTCCTTGGAGAACCTATCGTATACATACAGCTTGCCCTACCACTAAAAAAGAACAGCTCTGGAAGTTTTGTAGGAAATGTAACACTAACTAAATAACGTCTGCTGAACGTAGATCAGCAAATGGTATAACCAGGTCATAAACCTATAAAATACACTTTTTTCGAAATTTGTGCAATTGTTTAAGAAATGACTCATTACTCGAAAAAAATTATTTTTTGGACTAATAGCTGTCTAATAGATCTATCACACGATCTTTTGTAAATTATTGGAGTTGATAAGATTTTCAAAAATGACCGGCGTATATAGAATTCCAAATTAACTCTAACAATAAAATAATTTACTTAGCAAAAAATAAAATAAAATTCAAAGCCCGAAGGAGCTAAATTTTCTCTGAATGATTTTTATTTTTTATTTAATACCTTTATTGAAATTTACAACTGTACGTTATAATACATTCAGTAAATTTGATCTACATTATAATGGAGTGATACAGGCATGTAGATAAACTACCCATTGGTAGCAAACTAATTCTCTGTAAGATAAAACATAAAATGCTGTTTCTAGCAACTTGGACTATTCACGGACATCGCAATCGAACAATCATGGGTTTGATTCATCGAGCTTCTATTCTCATTTGATTCCGAAACTGATTCTTTACGAATTTAGATTTGAAACGATTTTTGAAGCAATGTTTGAAGCAACCTCATCACTGTCAATAATTCCCCTATACGATTAGTGAAATAATTTAAATAAATAAATATAGATAAAATAGAAAAAAAAAAATTCAGTAAAATTCAAACTCACTTATCATCATGTAGTTCTTCATTTGCTGAACAATCTAGCACTCACAAAAATCTACTTATAATATTATTACAATATATTATTGTTAATTATTTGTACTTTGTTAAATTCATTTAAAGAAATATTTTTTGTTTTTATCAAACTATTACAAAATAACAAATAAATAGAATTAAAAAAAAATATTATTCAGAAAAACTTTAAACTTATTTAACATCATATAGTTCTTCATCACTTAAAGAAAATAGCCATTACAAAAATCTACTTGTAATACTAGTATAATATAGTGCTATTAATTATATACCTATAATTAGTAAAATACTTTAAAGAAATATTTTTCAAGATAATTTGAAAAACATTTTATAAAAATATTTCAGAAACATTTTTATATAAATATTTTCAAAAACAAATAAATAAAAAAATATATATATTATTTAGAAAATCTATAAACTTAATTAATAACATATAGTCCTTCATCTTTTAAACAAACTAGCACTCACAAAAATCCACACATAATATTAGTAAGATATATTAGTAATAAAGTAAAGTAAAATACTTTATTATACTTTATCAAAATATTTTGAAATCATTTCTTGGAAGCTAAAATATCCGTCAACGGCGTTTAATTTATCCAGGTTTAAAAAAAATATATACGTGTTAAACATAAGCTTCGCTTGGGATGTGGCCCTCAGAATCAGGTTGTCTTTAGCATTTGCTACTTCTGCTTCCTGGTTAATCCGGCTCTGATATTATCCCTCAACCCAATGAAGGCTCAGGTACTCACTTTATAAAGGTTGATAGTGTCCTAAGAGAATCACCTATTACCGGAGTCGAAACAGGGCTTTTATAAATGAATTAATAATTATTAACCACACCTGGATCTGAACAGGAACCCGAAAGATTGGAGTCTAGTGTCTTTTCAACTGAGTACGTATCACACTGAATCATCGCCTAAAATGTACCATTTATTTTTACTTAATATAAACCGGTTAATATGAAAAATTTTAATAATAATAATGCGTTTGATGATGACTGTGGATATTATAAGAGAAGGTGGTTGGGGTGGTTGAAAAACAAAATTAAATAAAAACTATATATATTAATATATTATTAAACATATAATGTTCATGTGTTTATTATTTCCTCTTTCTTATCTTTTTCATAATTTTAATACTAATATATTCTCATACTTTATTTATTTTTCTTATAATACTTACTCTATAAATTTTCTAGCAATACTACTTATGTATCTATATTATTTATCATTTTCTTATTTTCCAGATATTCTGTACTCCCTTTTATCCATTGTGGTTGCTATCTTCTTTTTTGTTCTAAGCACTGAGGAAGGGATGAAATTCTGCCCGAAACGTTGGTACTAATAAAAATAGTTTTTATTTATTTGTGTTCTTCACGGACCACACCCCTTTCGTCTTCTCTAATAATAATTAATTAATGAGGACATTTCATTTTCTCTTTTTTTGTGTAATTCTTTTATTTTTTAATCTTTCTCTACCTTCCATTATATCGCAAACCCTCCAATCCATCATCACCCTTGAAGAATGGTTCCAAAACTAAAATTAGAGAATTAAAATGAATTAAACCCCACCAAATCACATTTACCCTTCGTCGTAAACCCATGACTTCTTGCCCCACTGTATCGTTTAATAATACCCCACTTATTCCTGTCGTACAGATCCGTTACTTAGGACTACTTAAGCACAAATATAATGTAAATTGTAAACCATACATCGGGAAAAAACAACGTTAGGCGTAATTTGAAAGAAACGATTACTATAGAAAAATATAGTAATCGAGCTATGAATAAAAAATAGGATAAACAAAATTTAAATTCATTGTACTCTAACCTAATACATAAAAACCAATAGCCAACCTACCTTCATTTAAAAAAACTATTTAGTTCTGGTTTAAGTCTGTATTATCCAGTTACTAAATTTAGTATGATTACAACATAGAACACACTATAATAGACAATAGTAAATAATGTTTTTTATTAAACAATGCTTGAATGATAAAATTTATTAATCGTAATTATAATATGTACTTGTAGGGTTATGGCAATTAAATGAAGAAAGTATTTGTTCTAGAAACCTGGTTTCTCTTTGTAGGGCAAGACCATACAAACTATTTGCTTTTATGAGTAATATTGTTAGCATTTACAATGAATTGTTACATTTTCTATATCAATCTGTGTAAATATATGCATTTATTAATTTTTATTTTATTATATTTTTGATAAAGATTCATATATTTTTATTTATACAAATCAAGAGAGTATAATGCTTTATTTATATATTTCTTTATCAACATTATTTTAAATTTAAATATTTTTTATTTTAATTTAGTGAGCACTATTGAAATTATTTACATTTTTTTATTTTCTTCTACTTCTGTATATATTGAATGAATGAGTATTTGAACACTAATACTTAATACCCTTAAATCGTGGCACAGAGTATAAATAATCTTCAATAAAAATAATTAATTAATTATAAATTTATTAGTTTAGAGTAATAAAAGTGTATTAATAGTGTTTAAAGAGAAATAATTTTGACTGTGGTTTTTAATGGATATTTGACTTATTAGATATAAATGTTTTGACCTGGGCAGAGTAGCCTGTATGAAGTTTTTCGAAAGGTTAAATTATATGTTTCATAGTGAATTGAGATTGTCCCTGAAGATGGCCGAATTGGCCGAAACGTTGGACGTGTAAAAGAAATAAAAGTTTTGAGACTATAATTTGGATAGTGTTTAGAATTATTTATTTAAAAAAATTTCCCAGTCTCAAGAAAGAATTTTAAGATTATAAATTATTAATTTGATCAATATTGAATGAGCATATGAAGCTTAATAGAAAAATAAACCAGTCTACATGACAATGCTACAAATTCTCTAACAGGGCAGTGCGGGGAGAAATGCGACAGAGAAGTGGGAGATATCGAAATCAATTTTCCATGGGATGATGTTTGGGCCAGCTGGCAATATATCATCAACACATAGAGGAGAAGCTGACACTGCGAATTGCCCGTCAAAATTGAATCATTAACTACGGGTATCCCCCAGGCTGCTAATACTATGTGTACACATTACAACGCACACAAATACCAATTATGCATAATAACCTACAGAGGTATGTGTTTATCGAGTGGATATCGCTCTAACACCGACCGCTTAATTTCTTAATAGTCAAATCCCATCTAACCCACTTCCAATATTTTCAATATTTTAATCTAAATCATTACAACGTGAAGTATAAAATGACTATTTTACGATATAAAAAAATTTGAAGTAAAACAACTGTGATAGTAAAAGAACCATTCTAGAATTTTAAGGAACATTTACAAATTTAAAGAAGTATTTGAAAAGTATTTTTCAGACAAAACTTTTATTTTTTAACAAAAAAATAAAATTGTAATATATAAAACACTAAAACTATGCGAAAG
>NW_027115109.1:2099969-2104557 GCF_000696795.3 Halyomorpha halys
ACCTTGTCTCAAAAAAGTTTGAAATAATATAATTAAAATAAAAAAAAAATATTCAGAAAAAACTTACCCTATACTACTTATCATATAGTTCTTCATCTCTTAAACAAACCAGCCCTAAAAAAAATCTACTTATAGCATTAGTGCAATATATTACTATTAATTACATATAGTTTGTAAAATACTAAAAAAAAATATTGACACATTTAAAGTAATATTTGAAAAGTATGTTTCTGACAAAAGTTTTATTTTTTTTAACAAAACAATAAATCATATTAATTTATACAACATTATAGTTATCCAAAACAAGCTATAATCTTCATTGAGTTCCATCTAAACTAACCAAATTTTTTTAAAAATTATTTATTGATATTTACAACTGTATTAAAATATATACAACCAGTAACTTTAATATTAGTTATAATACGTTATGATACAGACAGGTGGAGAATCTACCCATTGTTAAAACTCCATTAACACTTCTAGAAGAGAAGGTCCTGAGGCCATCTACATTTCAGATGCCGAGAAGCATTATCAGGTAATGAAGGAGAAGCCAGTTTAGAAACAAGTGAGTTTTAGTTGTGGAGAAGCTTATCATATAAGGATTGGTATCTGGTTCTGACCAAATCGGCAACATATGGAACATTAATATCCTAAGGTATGACTTTTTTGGGGATAAAATTAGGAACATTAAGGATTTTGGTTTGTAAGGATTGGGCTCGAGATGATTTCGATGGTTTAGTGGGGCCCCAAAATCTCAACTACGTAATTCTAGATAGGCCTTATTGCAGTCATATAAATGAGTCTGTTGTAATGGATTGGAAGTTTAGACCGTTTGTTTAGTAAATAGTCCTGTCTTTCCAGTCTTGTATGAGGATTCGAAGTCAGCAAAAAGCACTAGCTGACTCTGACTATCTCCAATCTCTAAAATTGTTATTTTTATAAACTATTTACTGAAATTGTTAAACTTTTCGCTATCAAGAATAATTATTCTATCAATAATTTTATTTACTTTAAATCATCCTTTAAGAAAATGACTAATCATTATTTTGCAAACAATAACTATTGCTATAATCATTGGATATATAATAAAATCATTTTTAAGGCTTGGATACCGGTATGAGAATCAGAAGGCTGATGTTCTATGGGCACATGAAGAGGATGAAGTAGGAAAGATTGAATAAGAAGATCTTCAAAAAAAATTTTAGCTACAAAAACATGGGGAGGATACACGAAGGAACTGAGAGAGGAATTAAAAAGACTTAAAATTTCAGATACCAACTGCTAGATAGAGATGCGTATAGGAAAACATTGAAAAATCTCACCAATATTGGAAGAGGGGGAAAAATGGGTACGAAGTGGTCCGAAGAAAGAAAAGAAAGGCAGTCGATGATCATGAAACTGCGATGGGAAGAAAGAAAATCAAGACTCCCAAAGAAGCCTAACCATTGTTATCCACGTGGTCCTTAGTGGGCGATACGTGAAAAAAAAATCATTTATCTTCTCTTATATTATCATTATATTTAGTGGTATACTAGTAATATTCATTTATATATCAAGAGTAGCATCAAACGAAAAATTAAATCCATTAGTAAACAACATTATAATATTAACTTCATTAAGAATCATAATTTACATTGTAATGTTAATCATAACATAAGTTGCCTAAATTATAATGAACCAATTAGACTAATAAATTATTTTATTTAATCACATCATAAATAACAATCATAATAATTATCTACTTATTCATTATCATAATTGTTATCCCCGACCTTGTAAAATCCAATCAGTCTTTTGTCCAGACGTACTCCAAGGTAACGGATCTGTTCGACAGGAATAAGTGGGGAATTGTTAAAGTAAACTGTGGGGCAGGAAGTCACGGGTTCACGACGAAAGGTATATGAGATTTGGTGGGATTTATTGGAATTTTGACAAAAAGTGAAATTTAAACCTAAATTATTTTAATTTAAATTTGTCTTATTTGGTTAAATAAATCTTTCCTTTCCTTAACCATGTTCACGGGATACTTATACGGGCCAGTGAGATTGAGGTTTCTTAGATGCAAAATATGGAGTATTGGTTTTTATTTTTTTTTGTATACATGGTGTTTCAATGTTATGTATCCATAATGAAAATATGAATTAATAATGATCATAATAATAATTATATTATTATATGATTATAATAATCATTAATAATAATGATAAGAAAAAAGAATCCCAGTTAAGGAATGTCCGTTAACTGTTTTAGGAGATACTCATGTCTTAAGATTTTCTTTGTTATGAATTATTTAGGTTATAATAAATAAAATAATATGTGTTCTAACTACTTTATTAATGAAATTCAAACACTAAAGTTCATATTAAATCTTGTTCAAAGTGATTACCTTGAGAATTAGGAAAGGTTCTGCATTTTTTCTTTACAGTAGCAGGAGTCGAACGGCATTGGACATGTATTATTGTCATGCTCTCCAGATATGAGACCACTGGATGTTTTTTTTCTGTGTGAAATGTTGTCTATTCAAACTCGGTCAATGATCTTAATTCTCAGTGAAAAAGGATGATTGAAACTTACGAAACGATTGCTATGTTGTCATTGCGAATATTATGCAAGAATACATTCACAATGTTCATTCACTACATCTAATTACTTTAATGAAACTCATCCAGTGGAACCTATAGCATTTAGGTGATATAAATATAGTTTTAAGTGAAGACTTTATGACTAATAATTTTATGAGAAAAAAAGGAAAAAATAGGGACCGGAGTTTGAATCGGAAAAAGCCGACAGCACCCGATCTCTTCCACATGTTCGTTATGATTTATTACACTATTTATTATTCCTTGCAGGATTAAAGTTGATATTCGTTATCTCACCTCGGGAACCCTAAAATACAAAATTTTATGGCATGAGAAAGATGTGTGATGCTCACACCGCACTAAATTTTAAAAATTTATTATGCCACAAATTGTTTACAATTAACAACCGTTCAAGATTAATACATAAAAAACTTTTTTAAAAAAATCAAAATGATGAGGTTTTTTGGCTACTTTAAGTTCTCCCGAAGTCGGATTTGTTAGAATTTCTGTTTTATAAAATATTCGTACTCATATAGATTTATGTAATTTAAAATAAATATTATTAGATGTTTAGAGTATCCATATAGAATCTATAAATATGAATTTGTGTACATAAATTCATTATTTTCTTTTCTTTAATTATTATTAGAATGTACCTTAAGATTTGTGTGTTAAATCTTCATTATTCATTAAATTATTTTATTATTATTATTTATTTATTTTTACTTATGTATCCAATCAAGTATTTTATTATTATTATTATTTTATTTAAGTATCTTAAACAGCTTTTTATTGTATTTTCCTTTAAATCTATGTATTAGTTTTGTTTTGGTAACATGTATGTATTTGTTTGTTTTACTGTAAACTGATCTACTTCTGTGACAAGTATTTCTTTGGTTTGATCTCACATCGCTGTCTAATAGTGAATTTGTTTAGCGGGTCACTGGGGAGGATCTGAGAGGGAGAATTCGGGAGTGAATTTGTCGATCAAATGAAATAAAAATTGTGAAATGGAATGGACAAGAAGGGAAAAGAAGAAAGGAATAAATTGAAATATTTATATTAATGTGTAGACTGAAATTTATTGTAAAAGAAAACTGTGGGAAAAAAAAAATTGTTCCATTTTATTATATCATGTAAAATATGTAATTTATTTATGTCCGATCACAGATTGATTAGTATGCAGTGTAATTTAGCAACCCGATGTATTTGTACAGCATGAATGAATAAAGCATTTCTCTCTCTCTCTCTTGTTAGAGGATCCTTTTTTATATCCTATTTTATTTTTATTTTTTGCCTTCTTATTTATTTATTTTTCTACTTTAGAAGTTTTTAATTTTCTTTTAAACTTGTAAATATGTATTTAAACAATACTTTTTCCTACTCATTAATTGTTTTTGTTCATTTTGTACATTAATAGAGCTAACGATACATAAATGACATACTTTAGAGCATTATGCCTCTGGTATTGCGTTAAACCTTGCTTAAATTCCGCAGAAACTGATATAAAAAATCTTGAAATTATTCTCAGTATATTGGAAACATCTCTTTGGACTTTATTCATATGATCCATTTCTGCAATTTATGTAATCTCTCCGATTTTTTATATCAGCGATCGGTCTATTTTCTGGTCTTGCTAGTTTCTGTAAACGATTTTTTTTTTTGTTCAGTTAGTTCTAAATAAATGAAGGGTATCTGTATCTGTATGAATGTTCTATATCTTAAATATAAATATATATAACTGTGTCTCTGTCTTTTATTTCGAAGCCAACAAGAAACAATAAAAAAAAAAGTCCGCGTATTCATTGACAATTTTATTCTTTAGCAGAATCTGCTTATTTAGTATGCGGCAAGAATCAAACATCAACAGATTTCAAATTCATTCATCAGCATAGCTTAAATTAAATTCATCAAGTCTTTTAATGACTTCTGTCCTTAGTTGTCGAAAAATTCTCTTATCCGATCCTTGGACAACAGAGCTGCAAAACAAAAAAGAAATAGAAAAAAAA
>NW_027115109.1:2105083-2106807 GCF_000696795.3 Halyomorpha halys
CGAGCTAAATCTGTCATTTTGCCTGGTGCGCGTCGGCATAAAGAGAAGAAGTGTTGAAGAAATTAACCATTTAATAAAAAAAAAAAAAAAAAAAAAATGAAATTTGAAATTTCTGGAGTAGGTGAATATAAAGTTTTTCACAACCAGTTAATCAAAAAAGTTAATATTATGTTGTTCTGTAGAATTAGTGTTAAAATGAAGCTATGATTTTTTAAGTAATTATATTAGTCCAGACCGCCGTAAGTATCCTGGCATCTTTCCTCAATCTAGTTATCCAATCCCGCCGCCCTACGTACATCTCTGATCTCCTTCAGTCGCAAAATCCGTTCTCAGTCTTCTTATGTATATACAACGTTCCACCGAACAGTAGCTTTTGGCAGATCTTTCACTAACCGATTCTCTACCCAATACAATTAGGAAAAACAATCCGTCCTTACTTTCATTCGTCGCTTCAGTCCTAACTTTCAAATCCTGCCTAATTCTTCTCTACTTACTCATCTAGATAGAAAAAAAATTAATAAAAAAATGTTTGATGATCTTCAACCAAAATTTGGAAATCAATAGGAAATTTTAATATCATTTATTTTTGTTTAAAAGATTCCACAGAACAATTATTTTAGTTTTTATTGAATTGTTAAATGCAGTTCCGTTTGTTCATTTAATTTTTTTTAATATGAAATTTTAAAATTATTGGCTCTTATTTATCGATTATTTTTTTTTTTAATTTATTGCTAGAAGTTTCATAATCTTCATTATTATTTCTTTTTTTTTTTGCTTACTACTCTATATTTTTAGCTTTTATTCTATTGCGAATTGATGTTCTTTTATTCATTTAAAAATGTATAAATATGGACTTTTAACATTATTCGCTCTTTATTGTTAATTATCTTCTTTTTTTTTCAATTTATTCGATACTATAGTCACTGTTAAAAAAGAAATTAACTGTTGTATGAGTGGACAGATACTCCACTCAAGTTGAGTTGTTTGCTCAGCCTCCGCTGGCTCATTACCAGTGACGCAGTGAGAGGAATGCACTGGGATCTCATAGAGCTCTGCTCTACCTCACGTACGTGGCCTCATGGATCCACATGTCGATAATCTAAATATTGTATATAAGAGTGTAAATTCGTCTGGTGATTATTTTTCCATATACGTAGTTTGATTATGGTTATTTTCTTTATTCTTCTGTCTGTATATATTTAGAGAGAGAATTTATTTATTTTTATGTAATTTTTTTTTAAATTTATTTATTTTTATTCTTATATTATTTATTTTAGTATGAATGTAATCAGTTATCACTATTACTTATTGCCAAACAACTTTGTGGCAGATTGTAATATTTATCAATAAATAAAATAAAAACTATTTTATTAACCTTGAAGGTGCTCCAGACCGATCTGGTATTAAATAAAAATACAAAATAAAATTTCAATTTATTATTACTATACTTTAATAATGTGGCTCTTACTCCTGTAGAACAGATTCGTTATCTTGGACTACTTCTTGACAAACGAATAACCTGGAATCCACGCACAAGACTGAAAAGACAGGAAACTGCACGCAGATTCCGACTATTACAGCACTTACTAGACAAACGGTCTAAACTTCCAACTCATTACAAAATACTGATCTACATGACAATAATAAGGCCCATCTGGACATACGGAGTTGAGCTTTGGGGCTCCACTAAACCTTCGAATACCTCTCGTATCCAATCTTTACAA
>NW_027115109.1:2107817-2126156 GCF_000696795.3 Halyomorpha halys
CCCCAATTTTTGATTACTTCAATAAAAACTAGGTATAATTACTAGTCAAAATTGATGAGTCTGCCAAGTATAGGTAGGGGGATTTAAAAATGGCGGCAGTTTCAAAACCTTAAAAAAACATAGATTTTTCATTCGGAGCTCTATATCTTAAAAACTACCAACAACACTAGAAAATCTAAAAGATCATTATTTATATAAGAGTAAATTTTCTGAAATATTAGCCCTAAAAGAGCTATTTGCGTACAATAGTTCTCGAGATACAGCTTTTTAAAAAAAAATGTTAAGAAAAATCAGGAGTTAGTGAATTTATTTTGAGAAATCTATATCTCAAAAACCGCTCACTGTACAAATGTCTATTAGCACTCAAATTAAAGCTAGTTAAATGTACTATAAAGTAATTTCTAACTTTTATCTTCTTAGGAGTAGTAGTGTTTATGATATTTGACAAAATTAATTCACAAAGTATTAATTTCTAGTTGTTCGGATAAAATTTTTGATTTTTTGACAGAATATATCTCAGGCACCATTAAACGTATATAGGTCTGCCAGCATTCAAAAAGAAAAATATTTTAACTTACTATAAAGTAGTTTAATGACACATGTCTTCGTAGGGGTAGTAGTTTACCATATATAGGTAGGGGATTAAAAAATGGCGGCTGTTTCAAAACCTTAAAAAAACATTGATTTTTCATTCGGAGCTCTATATCTTAAAAACTACCAACAACACTAGAAAATCTAAGAGAATATTATTTAAATAAGAGTAAATTTGCTGAAATATTAGCGTAAAAGAGCTATTTACGTAGAATAGTTCTCGAGATATAGCTTTTTAAAAAGCAAAATATCTTAAAAATCTACTGAGAGATTAGTTGTTAATTAATTTATTTTGAGAAATCTATATCTCAAGAACTATGTGATGTACAGATGTCTATTAGCACTCAAATTAAAGCTAGTTTAATGGACTATAAAGTAGTTTATAATCTTTACCTTCGTAGGAATAGTAGTTTTCATGATATTTGCTAAAATATATTGATTTATAGTTAAATTTGATTTATGAAAAACTTTATTTCAAAAACCATAGGACGTACTGATGTCTGCCAGCGCTCAAATTAAAGCTAGTTAAATTTACTACAAAAAAGTTAATTATGTTTATCTTTGTAGGAGTAATAGTTTTTATGATATTTGACAAAATAAACTCACAAAATGTTAATATCTAGTTGTTCGTATAAAATGTTGGATTTTTGAAAAAAGTATATCTCTAGATCCATAAGACGCACATATGTCAACCAACACTCAAAATAAAGGAAATTTAACTTACTATAAAGTAGTTTATGACACTTATCTTCGTAGGGGTAGTAGTTTTTATGATATTCACATATTAATATAAATTTGGCAAATGAAAATTTGTCCGAACAATTATAAATCAATTTATTTGAGTAAATTTCAAGTAAACTATTACTCCTATGAAGATAAACATTATTAACTACATTATATCTCAATAAACTAGCTTTAATTTGAGTGCTAATAGACATCTGTACGTCAAATGGTTTTTGAGATATAAATTTTTCAAAATAAATTCACTAACTACTGATCTTTTAGTTATATAATAACCCATATAACATTTTTATGAAAAGTTGCTTTTTAAAAAGCAATATCTCAAAAACTATTTAATGTAAATACTCTATTAGGACTCATATTTTAGCAAATTTACTCTTCTTTGAATGAAGTTCTCCTAATTTTTCTTACTCAACAATTTTGACTATTAGTCATACATAGTTTTCATTAAAGTAATCAAAAATTGGGGTGAGATAACCGCCTTTTTTCTCCTCTTGGGCTCTTGTACTATTAAGTTCGCGGTTATTAAATGATGTTGAATTGCCGTAAACTCAAAATTCAAGTGTTTTTTTCATTGAATAGTTAAAACAAGGATATCCCAAATAAATACGAAAAATATAAAAAAATAATAATAATAATAAATTGAAAAATAAACATTGAACAACGTAAATAGTCAATGTGTTGGTTGTTTTTTAATGTTTTATTAAACTCAAAATTTTATTGGAGTCTGTTGTACTTAGGAACACATTTACTCATGTTTTTTATTTTTAAACATGACGACGAAAAGTCTCTTTCCTAGATAGCATGATTATTCTTTTACGTTTTGTATTTTAAGAGAATTAAAATATAAAACAATTATTGTTAGATATATAAATATATTGAGAGAAATACTTTGTTAGCAAGAAGCAATACTGTCAAAATACAGTGGGTTGCTATAACACATATCTTAATCTAACTATATAAGTATAAAAAATGATGAAACATAAATAAAATGCTACAATAATATTTTTTTACTACTAAATTATATCAATTTGTATTTTTTTTGGTTAATTATTTTTTCAATCCTTTTAATTTATTTTCCATTTTCTTTAGTTATTAACACTATATATTTTATCCTTTCCATAAATCTCAACCTAACTCATACTCCTTTTTTCTGGTGATCTGTCACTAATATTGAAGTTACTAGACAAGTTTTATTTTAAATGTATGCATCTATTCAATGTAACTATTTTCAATGAGGACACATAAAGAAAAAATACATAATAAAAGAAAACATAATTATATAAAAATCTAGAAATTAATTAATCTAAAATAACAATAAGTAATAATGTTGACACCAAATAAATAAGTTAAAACTGATAAATAAGTTACAGCCAATTGCATCGGGAATTACAAATAGAGACCATAGAGGATTACATCAAGAAAGGTTCATAAAGTTGCAAAGCCAGTTACCTACAGTTAAAGGAGCAGTGACGTAAAACTTGGGAAACCCAACCTCAACCCGAAGACTGAAGCCAAGGCAAATTTTATTTTATCTTAATTTCTTTTTTTTTCTCTATAAGAAGTGAATTATTTATTTTGTTAAACCCATTCCTTTATTAGGAATTACTATTTTAATTTTTTGTTTAATTTATGCCTCGTCTCTCTTTTCTCAGTCCGCCGGTGTTCCTCAAGGTAGTATCTTAGGTCCCATTCTTTATACGGTTTATACAGCTGACATCCCAACCCACCCTAACACAGTGCTAACAACATACGCTGATGACACATGTATGCTTTCTGTAGACAACGACCCACCTAATGCATCACAAACACTACAGGCACACATAACATCTATTGAAGAATGGTGTAAAAACTGGAGAATCAAAATAAATCCTGACAAATCCCACCAGATCACCTTTACTCTCCGTCGTAAACCTCTGCCCTCCTGTCCTACAGTATCCTTTCTAGATATACCACTAACGCCTGTTGAACAGATTCGATACTTAGGACTCCATCTTGACAAGAGACTTACTTGGAATCCACACACAAGACTGAAACGACAAGAAACTGCTCGTAGATTCCGATTGCTACAACACTTACTTGACAAACGCTCTAAACTTCCCATTCACTACAAAAAATTAGTATACACTACAATAATCAGACCAATTTGGACATATGGAATTGAGCTCTGGGGCTCCACCAAACCATCAAATTCTTTCCGCATCCAATCGTTACAATCCAAAATCCTACGTAAAATCCTTGATGCTCCTTATTACGTCACAAATAAACTCATTCATAAAGACCTTAACATCCCATTCGTTGCAGATTTGACCCAAACCAGATATGCGTCTTTTTATTCCAAACTCCTTAACCATCCTAACCCATTAATTCTTAATCTTTCATCCTTAACAATTCCTGATAATCGTCCGAGGCGTCTGAAAAGAAGATGGCCACGAGAACTTCTAGTTTAAATTAATGTTTGAAGTACCACCAATGGGTGGTTCCTTCCCAAGATTTTCAAGTGTATATGAAACATACTACATATTTACTTATTGTACAGTTGTAAATTACAATAAATAAATAATTAAAAAAAAAAATTGTTTAATTTATAGTTAGTATAGTAGTTAGGGGTGTCTTTTGTATGAAACCATAACCTCCCCCCCCCCCCATAATCAATGGTTAAAAAAATGTACCTCTTACATCAACCATGGATGGCCCACCAGGCCGATCTGGTATGAAATAAATAAATAAATCAGTTAAAAAGAGGGGTCGTCACATTTGCGTGAAATTCCCATGTGATAGCTCATTCGTCAAATCGCACGTCTTTCGTTCCTGAGATCCACAAAAGTGATTGATTGATACTATATTTTTACGATATTTATTATATGCAATTTATTTATAAGATTTTTTTTTATTTTCGTAAAACAAAAGAAGCATATGCTCTTTAAAAAATATCCTTTTTCTGCATGAGTCATTTTCGCTCAAACGTCCGGACATGGAGCGACTGAATCGCCGATTAAAAACAATTATTCAACCGATATTGGAACAAACAATGACCGAGTGACCAGCAATTAAACAATAGATAATTAGTGGGGAGGATAGTGGGGGTCGGGAATGGCAAAATATAAATCAGGAGAGCGGGGAGCTGTTGGAAAGGGCAGCGCTGGAGTGATTTGTGTGGAGTCATGACATTGATTCCAGGCCCGACAACTGATCACACATATTAATGGCACTTACTGAACCGTATAAATTAACTCGGACAGCTCGGGGTAGTCCACCCGATTCGGATTAGTTCGCCCTTAGTTTTTCACCTGCGCTCCATATTTATAATTTATTGCATTCTAGGTATGCGGAAGTCCATGTGCCCTATATGTTGGCCTGTATATATTTCTAGATAAAAAGCGGTCTCTCTCTACAAGTCATTTGTTATGGTAGATCAAAGAATATCGGAAAGGACATAATCCCCAGGAGGAAAAAAAGCCAAGACAACAGATAAGACATTTAGAAAGTCAAACATACATAAATTGTGATTAGTGTTGGAAAAGCTAAAATATGGGCTATTGTGGATATTATAGTCAAATTGGGGCAAGTGCATAACAAATAAAAAAAAAAATCTTACAGCAGAAAACTAGGTAACTACTTCCTTTAAATGACCGTTAAAACATCGGACACAATTTTATCTTAGTATATGTTGAATGTTATTTTCTCTCCTATGATAGAGAATAATTCACCAATGTATGAGATTTTATATTTTTTTACAATCAGTTGATATATTGAGTTAATTTATTAATAAACGCAATATTTTTAAATCCCTGAAAAATCGCCGTTTTCTAATTTCAGCCACTTTTTCAATGTTGCTCTTAGGACATAATTTGATCTTAGTATAGGTTGGATTGTTTGTTATTTTCTCTCTTTCGATTGAGTATAATTCATCAAAGTAGGAGATTTTTTTTTTACAATAAGTTGATATATTCAGTTAATTTATTAATAAAGGCAATATTTTGAAATCCCTGAGAAATCGCCGTTTTCTAATTTTAGCCACTTTTTCTATATTGCTCTTCGGACACAAGTTGATCTTAGTGTTTGTTTGATGTTATTTTATCTCCTGCGATTGAGGATAATTCATCTAAGAAGGAGATTTTTTTTTTTATATTAGGTTGATTTATTCAATTAATATATTAATAAATAAATATCTTAATAAGACACTACAGTACAGCAGTAAGACCAGTGTTACTGCATGGTATGGAAACAGTCTGCCTTCCGAGCCTGGTGACGGTTCTGAAGATTGAGAGGAAAATTCTGAGGAGGATTCACGGACCCAAAATAACGCAGGAGGGGTATAAGAGAAAATCCAACGAGGAAATATAAAGAGAAAGAGGAACTGGATAGACTAAAAATAACGGATGAAGACTGCTTAGATAGAGAGCATTTTGGGAATAAACTAAAAGAGGTTGGGGTTCTTGTGGGAAAGAAGGAGAAACGAGGGAGAAAATGGACTGAGGAAGAGCGGGAGGAACATTCCAGGAGGATGAAAGAGTATTGGAGTAAAAGGAAGGCGGAAGCTGTGAGGATGAATTGAAAATGATATTCACGTGGTTCTCGTAAAAAAAACAAAAAAAAAACGTAATATTTTGAAATCCCTTAGAAATCATTGTCTAATTTTAGCAACTTTGTTTAACGCTGCTCGTCGGACATATGTTGATCTTAGTGTATGTTATTTCATCTCTTCCAATTGAGCATTATTCATCAATGTTGGAGATTTTTATTTTATTATTCTATTTTATTTTTTACGGTAAGCTGATATATTTAGTTCATTAATTAAAATACACAATATTTTGAAATCTCTGAGAAATCACCGTCTAATTTTAGCCACTTTTTCAATGTTTCTCGTCGGAAACAACTTGATCTTAGTATATATTGGATGTTTTTTTCTCTTATCCAATTCAACATCATTCATTAAAGTAGGAGATTTTTTTACTGTAAGTTGATATATTGAATTAATTTAGTAATAAACGAAATATTTTGAAATCCCTGAGAAATCGCCATTTTCTTATTTTAGCCACTTTTTCAATGTTTCTCGTCGGACACAAGTTGATCTTAGTATATGTTGGATGCTATTTTCTTTCCTGCAAGAGATTTAATATATCATTTTTTTTTTTTTTTTTTTTTTACGGTATGTTGATTATTGAGTTAATTTATTAATAAACGTATTCTTTTAAGATCCTTGAAAAATCACCGTTTTCTAATTTTAGCAACTTTTTAGATGCTGCTCGATTTAACAAATATAATTACTTAAGTGAACTCTCCACTTCCCGTTTTGAATGAATGTTTGAAAGGTAAGATAAGACCGTCCGTATTTCCTTCCTTTTTTTTTTTTGGTGCTATGATATCCTCTTGTGAGATTGTGACATGCCGTACATCGACCAATATACTCGCTATAAGTGTCGGTTTTAAATGTGATATAATTAAGGCGTCGGGATTGGCGGTTAACGCTAATTTTCCAATTTTAGCCATTTTTTCAATGCTCGATTTAACTAATATTTTAACTTCAATAAATGTTCCCAAGTACTTTATTCCGTTATTAATGAATGTTTAAAAGGTGAGATATGATTGTCGCTAATTGGGGGGTTGGTTAGCCGAGAAAGATTCATTTCTAGTTTGTTGGTGTTATTATCTCCTCTTGAGAAATCTCAAGACATGTCATAGACCAGTGATTCCTAAAGTGTGCGCCACGGCTCCCTGGGGCGCCGGGAAATATTCAATTATTAAAAAAAAATTTTACAACTATGGAAAATAAAAATTAATGAAGGGTTTATCAGTGATTGTTTTCCCTTGTTGCACCTGTTTGTAACCTCCAATGAAATTAATTCGTCTTGCAATATAAAATCCAGTTTTGTTGATTACCTATCAGAGCTTATAAAAAAGTTCAGAGAATATTTGGAAGCAGATAATGATAAATTTAAATGGATTCAAGACCCATTTAGAGACAAGGCTCCATCGGAATTTACTTCTTTAAAAGAAGAATCTATTATTTGAAATATTTTTAGTAAAATTTATTAGCATGATACTTTCTGATTTTTGGATATCAGTAAAAGGGGGATATCCACTGCTCAGTGGTAAAGCTCTAGGAATGTTTTTTTTTCTTTTTTTTTATTGATAGATTTATTTATTGATAGATATTACAACCTGCCACACAGTTGTGGGCAATAGGTAATAGTGATAAATGATCTCATACATACAAAAATAAATAAAAGAAAAAAAAGAAGAAAAACAAATAATAAAAAAAAAAACTCTCTTAAAATATATACAAACAAACGAATAGACAAGATGAACATAATCAAATTATCTATATGAAAAATATTATAATAATAACATGATGATAAAATAATATATACAATATTTACACAATCGACCTGAGAATCCCTGAGCCCATTCTATCCCCCACGTGTGAGGGGTAGAGCAGAGCTCAAGAGATCCCAGCGCATCCCTCTCGCCGCATCACTGGTATCTACGAATATTAATTCCATTTGCAACATCCTATTTGGGCGAGGCTGGGTTTTCTGCGGCCGTGGTGATAAAAAGTAAATATTGCTTGAAAATTAACTTTGAACAAGAGATGAGGGGCACCATATCCAATTTTATTCCGAGATTTGAGAAGTTGTGTAGTGAACATCAAGCCCATCCGTCCCATTAATAGTTTTTATTATGTTAATCATCAATGGCCGTTTAATAGATTGTTTCTGAATTTAAAATTCGTGTTTAATTTATTTTTCAACTAACGTAACCACATAATGGTAGTACAGTCTCAATATAGATATTAACGGAACAGTTGAAATTAGATATTTTATATAATCTCGAGAAAAATAGCAAGTATCTGTTGTTAATTTTTGGCTGTTAAATGGGTGATCGATTTTTAAAAATAAAGTTTTCCAATTTTTCCAGATATCACTCGTTTTAACTAACATTTTTACTTAAATTTCCTTTTCCCAATTTAAATAAATATTCCAAAGGTGAGATGAGATACTTTCGTAGTTTATAGTTTTTATCCTTTCCAATTTTATAATCTTAATGTAATGATTTTCTCCAATATAAATGGGTTTTTACAGTTTTTTATTATTTTTTTTAATCTTGTTCGAATTCATTGAAAAAAAATTATGTTCCGGTTATCCAGCAGTCGTATTTGAATTAAATTAAAATGTTTAGTGAACGTAATACTCCTACTTTAATTGAATTATGATTTTTTGATTGAAAATAAAAATTAAAAAAATAATTTCAAATCCATAACCCATAAAGGTTTTAAAAAAATGATTCTCTTTCAGTTGTCCTAAAATAATAAGACCTTAAAACAATAAAATAATTTGAAAAAATCGTAAACAAGAAAAAAAAAATTATTTTTGTTGACAGTCACAATGATTTTCAAGTCAAGGAAATAAAATTCTTGAGTCCTGACCTCGATACGCAAAATACAATAATTTAAATGATAATTTAAAAACACTATCATTTGATCAATTTTTGTGACTCACTATAAATTTATGTTAATAAGACTTTTGTAAACATAAGACATCGGCGATCATTAGGAAATCCTTCCCAGGTTATGTAAGGTCGCTCAATCTTCAAATCTACAAAAGATCTAGCGGGCACTTAGTACCATATACACGTAGCCTTTGTCGGGAAAGGAACCACATCGCTGTCTCACAATTTCGGGAATAATAAAGCGCATCTCCGTGTCTGTGGCTGGAACTATTTTGAATTTATTTCTCTTTTTCTTTTCCTTTTACATAAAAAAACAAACGCCGAAACTATAAAAAGGATTGTCGAGCAGTCGTTAAAGTAAAAAAAGACTTTATTCTTGTCACAAAATGAAATCTACGGGAAAGACTAAATCTTTAAGTATTATATTTTTTATAAGTTATAAATGGGCGTGGAGAACATAATTTTGCGTATATCATAATTTAATGTAGCACCTATAATTTTTACTTACACTTTCCAATATATGTAAGAGTTATATGGATTGGTTTGTCATCGTGAATTTTGGATACAAATGATTATAAGAAACAAATGTGCGAATTCGATTTTTTTTTATAACTGGTTTTCATATTTTTGATGGATCGTTACTGCTGTTTCATGGATGAATTAAACATCACATTCCGGAACATGTTATGTTAGTTATAGAATTTACTAACATGTTATGTTAGTTTTCTTAGCTTTCGGCTGCCAAAGAAAATTAATTCATTGTTTATTACCAATAAAATAACCAGTAATTAGTAGTAATTCAATTAATGAAAGTGATGTGCGAAAAGTTGAGAGACGATATTGTAAAATATAGTATAAATTTCAATCTATTTTTATCTTAAAGAATTTATGAGCATCACATCGGACTCACTTCCTTCAAGTTCATATATCATTAAATGTATTTATAATACCGTAATTTTTTTAATCTACTTTTTCTGTAATCCTGTCGAACAGATCCGCTACCCAGGATGACATCTGGATAAACGAATAACTTTTCACACAAGACTTTTACAAAAGATAGGAAACTGCTCGTCGATTCCGACTATTACAACACTTACTAGACAGACGATCTTAACTTCTAACTAATTAAAAAATACTAATTTATATGACTATAATAAGGCCTATTTGGACTTAGAGTTGAGCTTTGGGGCTCCACTAAACCATCGAATTCTTCTCTTATCCAATCCTTACAATCCAAAATCCTTTCTCCTTTCTTTGTCACAAATTATATCATTCATCAGGACCTCCAGGTATCAATCCTTTTATGATAAACTTCCAAACTACCCAAACCCATTTGTTTCTATCCTGGATTCTCCTTCAGCGTCGGATAATCCTCCTAGGCGTTTGAAAAGAGGGCCTCGATATCTTTTCCTATAGATATGTTATTGGAGTTTTATCAACGGGTAGATTCTCCACATGTCTCTATCATGCCTTTTTATAACTATTATCTAATTTACTTCTTGTTTATATTTTTAATACAGTTGTAAATATCAATGATTAAATTTAAAAAAAAAATCCGTAGAGATATCTCCTTAAGCGTGCATTTTCTTTATGCAATAAATAAATGTTTCCATATTTGTTATGACAACCGGCACTTTTTTGTTTTACAAACCAATATATATGTATTGCAATTAGATACGTTTCAGCATAATTTAATTTCTCCTTAAAGTAAATCCTATGTGACACCATACTAGATTTCTTAAATTAATGTTTTTTATGATCTGACAAAAAATAAAAATAAGCACCGAGAATCAAAAATGGAGACAATAGAGGATTACATCAAAAAAAGGCTCATGCATTTCCTCTCCCAGTTACCGACAGTTAAAGAACCAGTGACTAGGGATGTGACATCGATATCGATGTTTTTAAGGCGATGTTTTACGTTTGTTCCAATTTTTCATTTTTTTTTTCCTAAAGTAACTAAATAAAAACAAAAAAATCACAGTATAAACAAATTCCTATCAATAATGTGGTGGGATAAAAAAGTACCTCCAACCTACTCGCTAACAACGTGACATAGATAAATTACGATTAGAAAAACATCGATGTTTTAAAATATCAATGCTCAATATTAAAATATCGTTGTTTACAAAACATTGGCAAAAATACATCGATGTTTTTGAACATCCATTTCAGTAACATAAGGTCTGTTTCAACGATCATACTTTCCATGGCCTTTCAGAAGTGCTTTTTGAAACCAAGAATGCGACATCGACTCCAAAAAATATCGATGTTTTAAAATATCAATGCACAATATTAAAATATCGTTGCTTACAAAACATTGGCAAAAATACATCGATGTTTTTGAACATCCATTTCAGTAACATAATGTCTGTTCCAACGATCACGCCTATAGTTGTTCAAAAACATCGATGTATTTTGGGTGATGTATTGTAAGCAACGATATTTTAAAACATTGATGTTTTTTGTAGTCGATGTCCCATTCGTTGTTGGAACAGACCTTATGTTACTGAAATGGTTTAAAAAAACATCGATGTTTTTTTGTCGATGTCGCATCTCTACCAGTGACCTACAACTTGGGAAACCCAACCACAACCCTAAGACTGAAGCCCAGGGCTGTTGCAGGACATTATATTATTAGTTCTATATTTATCATTACTGAAATTGTCACTCTAAAATTTTATTTTATTTTAATTTCTTTTCTCTTTATCTTTTTCTTAAATTATTTTTATTTGTTTTTCCTTTAGATGTCAATTATTCATTTTGTTATATCCATAAATGTCATAGTTTTTTTTATTATTAACTTTACTTTTATCTTATATTAAGAATTATTATTTAAATCTATTTATTTTATCTTTTTTTTATTACATTGTATATAGTTATGAGTGTCATTTTTATGAGACTATACCTTACCCCATAATCAATTATTAAAATAAAAATGTACCTCTTACATTAACCATGTAAGGCCCACCAGGACGGTTTGGTATTAATAAATAAATAAGAGAAAAGAGTAATGAGGGTTACCAAGGTGATATTGCAATTTATCTAGGGGGTAACAAAGATTATTAGGAGTGGTTTGCTGGAGTGGCGTTCTATCGAACAGTGGATCGAGGGCAGGCTAATACCGAAACTAATGTGACAACTGGCCATGATCTACTGATAACAGCAATGTTTGGAATTTCAAATGCTGCTAGGGGTTTCTGCCCTCATTAGTACCACCCTTTTTACTATGCTCCCTAGAATAGGTTTCAATATTCATGCGCATTTTAATGGGCCGATAGATCACCGGGGGTATGTCCAGCGGCACTGCCTCTATAGATGAGTTACGTCCTATTCTTGTCAAAGGTGAGCGCCATCTCTCTGCTGTATCAGCGTCCACCAGAAAGAAATCTATACACCACTGTTTCCATAAATCTACGTGATTTCACCATTCTAACTAGGTTAAAAAAGGGAATAAAATTTGGAGCACTTTTTTTTAGTTTTTCATCGACTTCCTATGTTCGAGAAACTTTGAATTGCTGATTATTAAAACTAAAATATTCATTCAAAAATCAACCAAATTCGACTCATGAACTCACCATTCTCTTCGTGAGATATATTTTTGGGAAAGGTACTCATAATATTCCAAATATACACAGAGAAGCCCCCCCCCCCCCCTTCCTCTCCACCCCAGGCGCTCAACAATTTTGATACCTGTTCATTCTCTCTTTTTTTAAAAAAAAATCTATTTAATGATATTTACAACTGAAGTAGAAGAGGAAGCAAGGTTATAAACCTTATTGGTTTGGGTGGTTAGAAAATTTATAGTGGAAGAATTGATATCTGCTATGGACTAGGTTGGTTACATATGGAACATTAAAGTCTTTATGGATGATTTTATTTGTGACAATGTAAAGAGCAATGAGGATTTTATTAAGGATTTTGGATTGTAAGGATTGGATACGAGAGGAACTCGAAGGTTCAGTGAAGCCACAAAGCTCAATTCCGTATGCCCAGATTGACCTTGATACAATCATGAAGATCAGTCTTTTTTGGATTGGAAGTTTAGACCGTTTGTCTAGTAAGCTCTGTAATAGTCGGATTAAAGGATAGATTAAACTTAGACGTTACGTTTGTCCAGTTGAAGTCCAAGGTAGCGGATTTATTCTGCAGGGGTAAGAGCAACATTATGAAAAGATACTGCAAAACCTATTATTTCAAAATTATTTTTAATGAGGCACAAAAAATAGATAAAATATTGTAATTTGTTTTATCTGTAACTTTTACCAAGGCAGTAATCTTTCTACTGCAAGTGGAATCCAAACCATGGTTAGTGATGATGATCAAGAATAATATGGCAAGAAAATGATCTAAGGTCAGAAGTCATTCTATATCCATAATTTAAATTTTATTCTTCTTTAAAATAAAGTGTATAGTTGTTTTTTTTTTCGGTTGGCACTGTCTTAAGATTTTTTTTTAAATATAGATTTCTCAATAAATTCACTGACTACTGATCTTTCAGTTCATTTTTTATGAAATGTTGCTTTTTAAAAAGTTATATCTTGAGAACTATTGAACGCAAATGGTAATATTAGGGCTTTTACACTGCTTTAAATCCAGTTCTATTTGATTTTTTATTGTTGTTGATAATTTTAAATATATGGAGCTCCAAAAGAAAAATTAATTTTTTATTAACGTTGTTTGTTTGTTTATTGTTGCTTAAAGGCATAAAACCCTCTGGTCATCAACTCCTTTGGCATGCTATTATGATGAAGCTACAAACATAACACATGCACGCACGCACACACGCACCCCCCTCCCACCCAAATGTGATTCAAACAAATGTAAAAGAGGAACGTGATTCATACAAATGTAAAAATTAATAATAAATAAAATAAAAATAATTAAAATCGAAGAATAGTTATAATTTAGAAAGAAGGCGATGTGCTTTTAAAAATTTAAACAATGATGTAACTTTAGTTTCCTAATCTGTGAGAGCTTCTGATAAATTTGGGGTCAGTCCTATCCTGTTTATTATTGGCAAATAGTGAGTACATTCTTCAAAAATATGTTTAATCGTGAGAATGGACTGACATTTGCACGTTGGAGGTGGCAGTTTTCTGATCAGGCGAGAGTGTGTGAGGAGAGTATTACCTATTCTTAAGCGGGTTAGAGCAGCTTTAACGTTTTGAAACAGCCACTTTTTTGTATTTCCTCTATACTTGGCAGACTACTCATCAATTATGACTTGTAATTATACATAGTTTTCACGTTCCTCTATTCTCCGATGTACATGGCACTCAAAACTGTAACTGAACAAAATAAGTATACTATTAAGTTATATAATGTAATAAATGTATTAAAATTGTGTTTTATTTCTAAAACTAAAAAAGTTGATAATGAACTTGTTTTTTAGAGACGTGAACATTTTTTTTATGTTCCAGTTATAATTCAAAGTTTCAGTTCATTTGAATTAAATTTCCATACTTTTATCTGATACATAATCTAAATTATGTTTCTCATCTATTTCCATGTGTTCCAATGTCCCTGATCAACTGTTTGTCCTTCAGCTTTTCAGACTGTACCTCATTTTTTCTTCATTGTGGTATGTGGCTATTCGTTTGGTCTGCGTTCAGTATTCATCTTAGCAACCACATGGAATAAATTATACCTTAAGGTTTGGATTTAGAATCGCGATTTAGCTGAGTATCGTAATTTTATTCCCTCAGTTGTTTGAATGTTTCCTGTCTTTTTCTCCAGTATCGTTTGAACTGTATACGTGAGATGTCCTATCTGTAGTTTCCTGCAATAAGTATTCATGTTACAAGCTACATGGTCTGCACAGCAAATTATTGCCTATGGATTTGATTCATAAATTTATCCGTGTATTGTTGTCCTGATAAACTGGCAAAACGTTGGTCGGTGAGTGATTTGAGATTATAAATGCTCTCTTTCCAATCATTTGGGATCGGTCTGTATATTTGAAAATTTAAATTAACTTTGTAGGAAGATAGTCAGGGTGATGGTCAATAAACTTCAGGGCTAAATAAAAGCAAGATACAAACACGGTAAGAAGTGACAGAACATTTAATAAGTTTTTCAACTATTTTGTGTCTTTATTGACTGCCACCTAGGCTATCTTCCTACAATCTACTTCTTACGATCGACTATGTCCTTCCAATTTTTAAACTATTAAAAAGAAAACTTAAGACAGGCATTAAAACTAAAGTAAAATTAAATTTAATAACACACTAGAAATAAATAGTAATCATTAATGAAGAAAAAATGACAGGTTATTTAACTATGTTTAAAACATCTGGGACAGTGTGCGCATCACACGACTATACTATACTGTCTATAATATACAACTATTACACAACTATAATATACTATACTACTTATGTCCCTAAGTTTTTTAAAGGTCAGTAAGCTCATGTTGAACTCTTAATTTTTGTAATATTAGTGTTAGCTATTTTTGTAATATTAGAAGAAGAGATAAATTTTATTATTATCTTTATTGGAGTTTACAACTGTACATAAGTATACATTTAGTAAATTGTATTTATGTTATTATGGAGTGATACAGGCGTGTAGAGAAACTACCCTTCGGTAGCACTATGATGAAAAGAAATTTAAAGACCAAAGAAGACGGAAATTATGAACAAAAATTTTTTATTTTAATTTTTATTTTAGGGTATCTCGAGATGTGGAAAAAAATAAAAATTTTATTATTTCCAAAAATAAAAACAAAAACAGTTCAACGAAAAAAGACAACGAAGCAGTCATAGTCATGTGATCGGCAAAGATAGTGCGGTCTCAGCATTTCTCATTAGAATCAGATTTATCTATTTTTCATTTTCTCCTCTTTAGTCATTCATAAAATCTTGATTACTTTATATTTAAACATTTTATATTATTTCTAGCAATAAGAACATTTTATTTATTTTTTTAAATAAACAAAATTTAATGTAGATTGTAGGAAGATAGTCCAGGTGGCGTTCAATGAAGGTACCAAAATAGTAGAAAAAAATATTTATTGCTAAGCAACGTTTCCCCATAATTTGCAGGGCTTCGTCAGGACTGAATCAAAAAAAGATACAAATATTGCATAATTGACAAAACTTTAAAATAAATATACAGAGAAACTTTGAAAATACGTAAACAATTTTTTTTTTTTTAATTTATATAAAAGAAATAATAATAATTTAAGGAAAAAAACATGTAGATGAATTGGAAACTAGATACTAATAAATACAACCAGGTGTAATAGGATTCTAAATACAAAAATAGAGTAATAAATTGTATAAAAATATTCAGTATGTTCTTCCAAAATTTAATGTATTTTACGATAATTGTTTTGAAAATTCGGCACTTAGGCCTGGTCAGTCTATTTCAATAAGGATAAAACCTATCTGATATTAATGAACACTTAAATTCTCATTGGGTCACCGAGTTTAATCAAAATCTTTATTGTTGTTTTGGAGAAAATCGATCGATGTTGTAAAGTGGTATTTCAAGTTGGTCGTTTTTATCGGACAATTTGCTATCACATTTAAGAAATATATCCACATGGAATATGTAATTTAAGTGTCCTTTAGTGCACTTGCTCAGCCTCCACTGGCTCATTACCAGTGATGCGGTGAGAGGGATGCGCTGGGATCTCTTGAGCTCTGCTCTACCCCTTCACACGTGGGGGATAGAGTGGACTCAGGGATCCTCAGGTCGATTGTGTAAATAGTGTATATATTATTTTATCATTATGTTATTTTATTTATTTTATATACAGATAGTTTGATTATTTTCATCTTGTGTATTCTTTTTGTTTGTATATATTTTAAGAGATTTTTTTTTCTTCTATTATTTTTTTCTTCTTTTTTATTTTATTTTCTTTTTTTTTATTTTAGTATGTATGAGATCATTCATCACTATTACCTATTTCCCACAACTGTGTGGCAGATTGTAATATCTATCAATAAATAAATCTATCAATTCCAAAAAAAAAAAAAAAGTTTCGTTTTCATTTCTGTGGTAATTTCACAAACACACATACACCTAAACCATTTTGCACCCAAACCAAGTTTTTTTGAACTTAGAGGACCTCAAAACATGTATTTCCGTCGTAAACTCTTATTCGTAATTTTTCACGGTCGAAATATTTCCCCTTACTATATTTTTTTAAACAAGATTTTATTTTTACAAATTTGATTACCAAATTAGTAATAATTATCAGGTATATACCAGCTATGAAATTTTCATATACCATTAAATTTTTTATACCATATTCACAGGATTTAATCAAAACCGTGATTGTTGATTTGGAAGAAAGTTATAACCGTTAACGGGTTCCTCCGGTTTTATTATTTCTATTTTTATGTGTTATTACGTCTCCTTTTCATTTTTAACCTAATAGTTTTTTATATTCTTATCATTGTCTATTTTATATTTATACTACTCTATTTCTTCTTTTCTTTCATTGGTATATTATTTTGTTTTCACTTATATTTATATAATTTTAAATTTACCTTATTTTGGCTTTTGTATTTTATCTTATTATGTCAAAATATTTTCAGTTATTTTTGTTTTTCTTTTGACCGCAACCCTGACCATCTTAAATTATCTGAAATAATACTGTCAAATATATATATAATTGTATACTGATAATACATGTATGACTGGTAAATATTGTTCGATCCGATTTCAGAATTAGACAAACCATCATTGAAGCAATAAGTTGAAGGTTCGTCAAGGCGGGTGTTGATTAGGTAGAACGGACATAGACCCACCTCATTCCACTACGGAACCGGCTTCAAAAATGGAACTTTGGTAGCCGGAGAAGGAAGGAGTAAATCATACAATGAATCAACTTAACGGATTTATGCTTCTCCAGTTCCTGCCTCACAATTAGAGAATTGAAATGCCATCCGCAGAACGGGTACTTAGTGTGTATACAGGGGAGGGGGTAAATGTAAATTGTGCAGGGGAGGGGGGCTGGGTTCTAAGTGGCTGCTTTCCTGGAAGGAAGGAATAAATAGGGGAAGAGGGTCGCTGATCCGCGCCTTGGTCTAAGTGCAGACTCGTCTCTCTTTGTCCTCGCCGGATTTGTGGCCTGCAGGAAGTCTACTCCTGGATTTATCTTCCTCCGGTTTCTTTCCTTGCAACAATTACCTCACAATCCAACTTCTCATAATTAGCCCGATGTTGTGAGGCTATAGTGGAAAGTTCCATTATGCTGTTGTCTTCGTCCGGGATAAGTATTGCGATCACCGACCATGTGTCGAAAATATTAGCTATTCATAAATATTAAGGATGAGTAATAATGGATGTATTAAATAAAATAAAAATTTAATTTTAAATCAATTTCCATCGCTCAGTAATCCTGTGATAAGATCGTTTATTTACTACATATATCCTAAGATTTGATGTATTACATTAATGATTCATACAGTCAACATTGTGTATTACTTAGTTCATTACTAACAAAAACAATAATCTTACCATTATAATAATAGAACAAAAAATATATAAAATAAAAAAAATGTTGGAGTACGTATTTGTGTGGCTTTTTAGAATATTGTA